>NC_056744.1:794632305-794739805 GCF_019279795.1 Protopterus annectens
TCATCATTCTGGGTTTCATGGCTCCTTCTTTTTTTTCCTTTTTAAAAAAAATATTAATTTAACATATTTACAGTATATACACAGAAAGGAAGAAATTCAACATCACATACTGTTATGCAATGTTAGGAATACATTGAATCATCAAAGTAATCTTATATAACTAACACATTAAAAGTATTGGTATTTTAATATCAACAGTTCAAGGCTATCCCAGCCATTAAAAGTCTTAGTACGCTTTGTAGATCTTGTTCTGATCACTTCTTTTTCAGTTTTACGCAGTATTGCTATTAAATTTAAGCATTCTTTGACTGTAGGAACTGAATTCAATTTTTTTGATAATAACCTTTCTAGTTCCTGCCAGGAGACTTCAGAACATTTTTGTTTGTATTTTACAGATAAAGGAAGTGGAATATTGATTTGTATTATTGATCTAGTTAAAGAACAATTGTCAGACTATAACCCTTGAAGAAGCAAATGTAATCTCTTCCCAAAGTACATTTATTTTATTGATATTCCATAAACATGTGTCCAATCTGCTTTTGCATCTTTACTACATCTCCAACAGACTGAAGAAATGATTTTATAGATTCATAGGTCAATAGATTAGTACTAGGCTAACTGCCCTTGTGAGCCATTTTAAGCCTAGCCAATTATCCCTTGTAAGATTCAAACCCTGCACCTTGTGTTTGTAAGGCAAACACCTTAACCATTAGGCCACTCTCCCAATCCCTAACTAACTAACTTACTAATCTTAGAGATTATATAGAGGAGTAACAAACATTCTATGTATATATTTCCACATAAAAACTTTTCAATGTAAAGTTGAGAAAGCTTGACTAACTGATTTAAGTAGTAAATGTTTATTTTTACCATCTATTGAGTCACTTAATCCACTATTATTGAAAAAATTCCAGAATGAATTTTGTATCAAAATTATTATTATTTCTAATTAACTCATATAACTTAGACAAGCTTCCTTTGTAGGTCAATTTACCCCAATGATATCATTCATATAATTGGGGAATAGTGTTCTGTTCATCTGCACTCATATTATCTAAAAATTCATTTAATTTCTTACTGATGAATAATATTAACTGGTTAACAGATTTATCCAGTTTATAATCTTTCAATAAATATTCTGGGAACTTAGCTTTTCCTTTTTCAAAACAATCAGACCATAATGCTAATCCATTCCTTTTTAGTACATTTATTTTAACATTGTGCTTAGGTTCCTTAAATCTAGAGGTGTGTGCAATGGGAAAGTATAAACATTTCTATTTTGATATTAATGGAGTTTTAAAAAATATATTTCTTAACTGCTTTAAGAACTGATTTCAAATATGCAGAATCTAAATATTGAAATGAATTTCCTTCTAAGGTAAATTCTATTAACCAGATGAAATGATTGTTGCATATTTCTAATTTATCATATTTGATAAACTTATAAGAATTTAGTAAAATTCACTTCTGAATAGTTTTTCATTGATTAGTTTAAGGTGAGTCTACCCAGAGTATAATAGAGTTAAAATTTGCTGCAAACGAATAAGATTCTACATCTGAGAAGCTAATGTCAGCATACTCCCATAATTGTATATGATTTCTATAAGCAATTCTTGACTTTTTTAGGATACCATAAGAATGAAGTTAACATTTTTTCCATTTTCTTTAAAAGTTTTTTGTCAGGCATTAAAGCTATTGAATGCAATACATATATACTTTTGAGTGATATCATCATTTTAATAAGCACTAACCTATTTTCAAAGGTAAACAAAATATTCATTCCATATTTTAATAAGAAGTAACAGATCTTCAAGTATTTTTTCAAAATTACTACTAATCTTACTCACATTGTGATAGATTTTTATTCCTAAATATTTTAGTTCCTTTCCTTCCCAATTATATTTATATTTATCTTTAAACTTGCTATCTAGTAATTGATTTAACACTAAAGTTTCAATTTTATTATTAAATTTCAGCAACAATACTTCTTAAACTTTTTAATTTCCTCATTTAGTTCTTCAATTGAATATTTTAAATCACCTATAATTAGTAAAATATAATCTGCAAAAATGTATTTTAGATCAACAATCCTTGTTAATTGATAATACATCAATGTTTCATTGCTTCTTATAATATTAACTTAAGGGTTCAATAACTATTGCAAATAGTAGAGGGGACAATGGACACCTTTGCTTTGTGCCTTTGTTTAAAGTGAACTCCTGAGAAATGTAAGATCCAGTTTTAACATATGCTTTGAAGTCTCTACACAGGTTTTTCAATATTCCAATAAATTGCTTTGGAAATGCAACCGCTTCTAAAATTTTAAACAAGTAGTTCCAATCTACAGAATAAAAAGCTCTCTTGATATCTAAGCTAATTAGATTTTTGTTCACTCCTTTTGCAATATCTAATATAGTTACTACATTTTTATATTATCATACATTAATCTATTGACTATAAATCATGTTTGATCTTTATTAATTAATTTATCTTCTATATCTGTTAACCTTGTGGCAACGATGGAAGTAAATATTTTATACTCTAGATATAATAATGAAATAGGCTATATGAGAAAACTAATTTATTGTCCTTTCCTTGTTTAAGTATAGGTGAGATTACAGAAAATTTCCACAAGGAAGGAATTATTTTGTCACTATGAATTATCCTGAAAATGTCAGTCAGTAATTCTAAAATATTCAATGGAAACAATCTATATAATTCCACACTTAAACCATTTAAACCTGGAGCTTCACCATTTCCCCTTTTTTAAAACTTCTTTAACTTCTGTTAGGATAATAAGCTTATTCTAAAAAGATATATGTTGACCATTAAGTTTATTAGCAACATTTTTCTTGAAATACGTGTCAATTTTGTAATCATTAATATTATTATTTTTATCTTTATTAAGATCTCCGTGGAATTTTTTTTAAATATTAAGCATTTCCTGTCTAAAGTAAGCTTATTAGTATGAGGATTTTGAATGCTGTTGATTTGTTCATTTTACATAAAATTTTCCTTCTTTTAGCTAACAAATGTAGATTTTTTGAAGTCATCACTTAATTGTGAATTTTTTTTTTCTAAAGCTATCTCTACTTTATGTATTAAAACTATTTGATATTTTGTCATTATTTTTAATGGCTTCAGTATCATCTAATTTCTTTGTTTGTTGTTCAAACATCACTATGTGTATTTTATTTTGTATTTCTAACAACTCTTTATTGCACGCTTTCATTTTATTACTAGCTCATCTTCCCATTCTATCTTTAATACACATTTTTAAGGAGTCCCATAGTATGACTTTACTAACCCCACCATTATCATTTAAAAATAAAAAAAAATCTTGCTTGGTTTCTTAAGATAACTCTTAAATTATTTTAACTTCTTCATATATACTGGGATTATTTAAATAATTTGAAATGTCCTTATATTCATTATATTCATTAATACATTAATACTTAGTGCATTATGATCAGATAAAGTTGAAGGAATAGTTTTAAAATAATTCACTTTAGTAAGTTAATCTGTAGAGGTATAAATCCTATCATTTCTAGTTTGCATCTCACGTGTATTAGAATAGTGAGTGAAGAACAATGACTTATCCTTCTGCTTTTACTAGTAAGTCAACTAAATTATTATTGGTAGTAATCCATCTGGTTAGTGCTCTAGCTGATGCCTGAATTTTAGCTTTATTTTTCTCACTTGTATCTTCTATACTAGATATGCAGTTAAAATCCCTTGCTAGAATTAAACTACCCTTCCAATTTTTGAAGTAAGTTTAAGTGATCTTTAGCCACTCTTGCACCTATTTCATAGATCCAGTAAAAATAGCTTGTTTAGAGTTTTCCATTATATTTAATTATTCCAAATGTATGCATTCATTTAGGAATGGATCCCATGACCTAATGCATTACAGTAGGTTTTCTCCAAAGTATAGCAGTTCCTCTCCTCTTTTTGTTAAAAGAAGCAGGTTATAACAGTCCGTAACCTAAGTTATTTAAATATCATATACCTTTATATAATGTCTCCTCCATTTAATTTTAGATATCTCATTAATGATTTCCTTTTGTTGTCATTATTTAATCCATTTATATTAATAGACAATGGATTAAAACTATCCACACTCTGTATTTAAAATGATTTATTTTTAAAGATAATATTACCTATTTGTCCACCATATTAATTTAATTGTCTATATGACTCTAATGTATTCTTCCATCACTATCTTAACATTCCATATGTTTTGAATTCTTCCTTTCTACAAACTAAACTACTAAAACTCATAAATAAGAAAAAGAAAAACAAAATGAAAATGAAAGGCAAAGCCAACAAGATCCAGGTGCCTCTGCAATAAGCCACCAAAGGTCCAAGAATAAATGCAGAAAAAAAACAAAGACAAGGCTCCAGTTTCTTCAACCAACGCAGATGTTTATTAACACAAGCACTTTCACTAAATGCTTCTTTAGGTGTATCTACATTGTTGCTAAAGCACCGATTTTATACTATCATCACAAATCACATGACAAAAAACATTTAACTATTTAAAGAAAAATGTTTCTAAAAACATATAAAAAATGTATACATTTAAAAATATGTACCATCAAATGCAGAATAATATGTGCACATATAACACATTTAAAAACATCACCTACGCAATGGTCTATTTTTTAAAATGGGTCTCATTGGCACATGGTCATTTAAGCCATGTCCTACATCATCCCTCAACCTCACAATCCAGTTTGCCTCTATCTCTTCTGTTCTAGCTCTGATATCACCCCCCCCCTATTCTCATAACATCTGCCTAAGACCATAAGTTTAAAACTATGTCTTTCACTTGTCTCAGACACATGCTTTGCAAGGGCATTAAATATGTTTTTCTTTTTAATATGATATATATGCTCTCTTATTCTATCTTTGAGCAATCTATCAGTCTTACCAACATAGAATTTATTACATACCTGGCACGTAGCCAGATATACCGCATGTGGGGTACTATAAGTTGCATTAACGCTCAAATTAAAGACCTCATGAAAATCTGGATGTTCAAATTCTATTCCTTCATCTGTATATCCACAATACTGACATCTCTTACAGGGTTTAGTCCCTCTATCTTTAGAATGCCCTATCTGATCTCTCGGTGTACACAGTCTCCTTTTCAATGACTTTTTGTTCTTAAATGTAAACTGAGGCTGTGGGTCCAGAAACTTACTCACTTGCCTATCTGTGGTCAAGAGATTCCAATGAGTATTAATAATATTGGTATATGTTCTTACATCTCTTGAATAACTAACACACATTCTAAGCTTACTATTATTATATATTTTATTAGCCCCAGAGTTTTCACAAGGTTCTGAAAAATAGGGCTTTGCTCTCGTACCCCTTAATTTTTCTATCTCTATCATATTACTACGTACTTCATCCTTATTGCATCCCCTTTCCACCAACTCTGTACTTACTACTTCTGCTTATTGTTTAAAGTCATTCTGTTTAACATTAAGCCTTGACACCCTATACAACTGGTTATGTGCGACATTTCTAAACACATACTTAGGATGCATACTATCTTTCCTTAGCAATTTATTAGCATAACATTATTTCCTATACATTTTTGTACTTAATTCCCCTTCCTCTCCAATTACTATACTGACATCCAGGAAATTCACCTCAGAGCAAGACCAAGTCAATGTAAATTTAAGGAATGGTGTTGCATTATTAATCCATTCCACAAAATCCAATAATTGTTCTACTGACCCCTTCCATAACGGGAAGAGGTCATCTACAAACCTTTGAAAAAAAACAGTATGTGCTGTTTATAGGGACCCCTTTCCACATTCTCTACCTCCCATGCTGACATCACCACATTTGCGTAACTGTTGGCACATGATGTTCCCATTGCAACACCATTGCACTGTCATTTCATATCTCAATGATGGAGTTTGTGAAAAAAAGAGCTTCTCTAGAAGCTAAATGAGTTGACTCTCAACCCTAGTCTTGCTTTTTCCTTCCAGCTCCTTCTCACTCTATAACTACAGATGCATAAGACTTTGCTTAGGAAGCTGTGTCCAAGGAAGTGAATGTCCAGTGCCTTTGGAATAAGCACATGCCAAAGCACATTAATGTCAAATAAATGATGGCTCTAATAAATAATCCCAAATTTCTAAACCATCTTTGGACTCCAATCCCTCTGCCGGTAATCACAGACAAAACCTCAATGATATGGTACATAAACAAGAGGGGAACCAGGTCTCGCCCCCTTTGCAGATTAGCAATGGTAGACTGAGAATTTGTGACTCAGAAAAAATGTGTCCCTCCAGGCTACCTACATTCTGTCTGAGCAAAACATTATTGCAGACAAGCTGAGCGGGACCAGGTCAGACCCTCATATCTGGAATTTGCAGCAGAGATTTGTCCTTTTGTAGAGAACTCCTCAAATAAATTTGTTTAGCTCCAACCACTACAGACAGTGAAAGAAATTCTGCTCCAGTACTCCTTGGTTACAGGCCTAGAAGGCAGATGTCTTTATGTTCCTATGGAAAGAATATTCCCGTATGCTTTTCCACCCTTTTCTCTGATAATCAAGGTTCATCTAAAGATTCAAAAGGACTCCCCAAGGACAATTTTGGTGACCCCTTTTTGTCTCAGGCAACAGTGGTTCCCTCTTCTTTTGAAAATGACCAAGGGCATTTACCACAAGCTTCCTCACAGAATGGACTTACACAAGACAGGTATTGTTTGATATAGCCCAACCTTCAGCTTCTTTAATTGACTGTCTGGGTGATAGAATTTTAGTATCTTTTATGTATCTTTTTCTGAGAACATGAAGCATATATTAAAGAAGGCTAAAAAGTCCTCTTCTAGAAAATTATACATGGGTAAGACGAAAATATTTTCTAGCTGGTGCCAAGACAAGAATTGGGATCCTTTTATGGCTTGGAGTCCTTTGGTTCTGCAGTATTTGTATAAATCACAGTGGTAGCACTGTTGTCTCACAGCAAGTGGTTCTCCCATTCGAATCTCGGTCGGAGTGCGGGGAATGCCTTCTGTGTGGAGTCTGCATGTCCTCCCTGCTGTTGGGTGGGCGTTCGAAAGACATGCATGTGTAAATGGGCGTGCCTTCATTGAAGGTTGGGTGTCGAGCTGGCACCTCGGCATTCATCAAAATCTACTGCCAATCATTAGCGGACCGGAGTTCTGCTGTGGCGACCCCTAACCGGGAAAAGCCGAAAGACAACAACAACATTATACTCTGGCCATTCTTATTCTTCTATCAAGATTCACCCTTCAGCATACCTCTCAACTTTCCAGATTTTCACAGAATGTCCAGATTTTTTATTCATACTTTTGTTCTGTTCCTCATAACATTTGTCTTTTCTGGCAAATCAATGAGAATTGAATTCTCTAAATAATGACAGACATTTGAGTTTCAGACTTCACATCTTTCAGAAAATTCATGCTAGTATAGAACCTATTATTCTAGCAACTTTCTAAGTTTATAAGAACAATATTTAAAATCTATCCTTGATTCTGAGCTTTTGTCTCCTATTCTTTTTGGCTTTGCCCAGAATTCTTGTGCTAAGATCTTGAGAGGTATGTTTCTCGGCCATCTCTGCTTGTCTGCCTTTAGCTCTGCACCTTTCTACCCTACCTCAAGTGAAACAAGTTTTGAAAGGATTTTTTATATCAATCCACCTGTAAGGCAGGTGTCTCCTTCTTGGGATCTTAATTTTGTACTAGAAAAACTTACACTGTTTCCTTTCGAACCTGCTTATGAGACTGATTTGAAGTTCTTTTCTTGGAAAACAGTGTTACTTGATGCTCTAACTGCAAGAAGGGCATCTGAGTTACTAGCTCTTATGGCGATTCATCCCTATTTTATTTTTCACAAAGGTAGGGTAACTTTGTCAACAAAGCTCCCCTTTATACTTAAGATGGTTCCAGAGTTTACAATGAATCACGTAATTCATATCCCTAGTTTTTTCCTATAATCTAAAAGTGAGGGAGAAAAAAATTTGCACACTCTGGATGTTAACAGGAAACTCAAATACTATAGTGAAAGGACAAAACCCTTCAGGACTTTTGATCAACTGTTTATTGTCTATGAAGGTAAGTTAAAAGAGGCAATTAATGTCAAAACACTTTCTAACTGGATGTCTTATGCTATAGATTTTTGTTTTGTTGACCATAACAAGATACTTCCAGACAAAATATGGGTCTACTGTACCAGGGCTCTGGTTACTTCTTTGGCTTTTTGGAAAGGGGTGGACTCTAGAGATATATCAGAGGCTGCAGCTTAGTCTTCTCTACACACATTTGCCAAGCACTATGAACTAGATTACTTCTCTAAATCCAGAGTAAGCTTTGTTAGGACTATTTTCCAAGGGCTTCTGATCCTTCTTCCTCCTGCCTTTCTTTCTGAGCTCTGGTATTCATCCCATATAACACAGGTTAATGCAATAATGTTCTAATTGTGAACATAATACAGTCATGTTAAACTTACCATAACAGTAGATGTTTAAATAGGTAATTCATGCAGTAGATGCACCCCCTCCATCTCCCACCCCCTTTTTTTTATGCCAGAGTGTGATTTTTATTTTTACTGTTCCTTTCTGCTGGGCTCTAGCCTCTCTACTTTAAGGCAAGAAAGTGCTGAAGTTGTAATGCTCTAGACACAAAACATTAACTGTTGTCCTTGTCCTCAAGCTGTACTTTAGCTAGTGTGTGTGTGGATGGTGTCCTAAAGCTTTTGAAGAGGCTGGCTAGTTCTGTTCTTTGTAAGATATATCCCATATAGTTTAGGCTACTGTAAAAGTGATTTATTCAAACATCATTGCTTACACAACTGCAGATTAAGATTGCAAAAAGAAAATGGTTACTACTTAGCTTCTGGTCACTGTCTGTGTGGCAGTTTTTCCTGTAACAAGTACTGAAGCTCTATGTACTACAAAAAAGTATGAGTGGATCCTTTCTTTCATAACTAGTTATGTGTTCTCAATGTGGATTTCAAAACTCAGCTCTCAGCATACACATTGAATATTGCAGAATTTTCCCCCATCATTCCATTTACCCTTTTATATGCCTTATGTTTCTTTGTTGTTGGTCTTGACATGATATTGGAGAATAAAGTGAAGGGACTCAGCCCTATGTATCTTGTTTCCAGTCACCTTGACAACATGGTGGATGTGCATGCTGCCAGTGAAAAATAATAAATGGAAGTGAACAAAATGTGATAACTAAGCTAGTCAAATAATTACTGAACCTTTACAGCCCTGTTTTGTCATGATTGGGCATTACAAAAGTATAATGGGTTATTCTATGTTCTAAAAAACAGTATGTAATGTCTGCAATTCTAGTGTATAACATGGAGTATTGCAATTATGCTTTGAATTCAGGAAAAAAGGCAATTTTATTAAGCACCTTTCTGATGTAAGAAATGTACTAAAAGTTTTGTTAAGCATCTCTGAACACTTTTAAGCTTTAGTGCCAGCCACAACAGAACGGCAGTGAGAAGCTAAATCGGTTTTCAAAACTGCAATGCATTTTCTTGTTATTCACACACACACACACACACACACACACACACACACACACACACACACACACACACACACACACACATGCCAAAGTGAGAGTCTAACAGATTTTAAAGCCATTCATTCATAAAACGGACACAGTGTCTAACTGCTGTCTGTGTAGTAGCAATAAATGTTTTACTGCTTTCACAGCTGGAAAATGCCTCAAGTTCCTATTACTTTTTTCTGCAACTAGTGGTATATCAGAGTTGCTAAAGTTTCATGTACTACAAAGAACTATAATTGGGTCTTTCTGATGATAGCTTATTTGTTATGTAGGGTCCCTATTATTTTAGTGAATGCAATGAATTGCGAATGCTGTTTAGTCAAAAATCATTATGCGAAATGGCAAAATACCAAAAGCACAGAGCAGTGATTTTTTTTCCTAGGGTAAAAAATCACTGGGCTGTTTTTAGGACTTTGCCATTTCCTCCACTGTGGTGTGATCTCTGAGTTGGTATATTTAAGTGGGGGGGGGTTGTGGGGCAAAGTCCCCCACTTTATTTTCTGTTTTGATTTTTTTGTATGGATCAGCGATTTTTTTCCCTGGGAAAAAAATTGCTGATCTGTGCATTCGACAGTTTGGGTTTTCGGGGATTGTGAGTCGAATATATAGCATTTGCAATTCATTGCATTCACTTATCTAATATACACCTGTTATGTATAATTGACATACTATGTCAAGATTCACCCTTCAGGGTTTCTTCACTCTGCTGGGCTTATTTCTTGATATCCATGTCTTAAACACATATTAACTTTTTCTTGATGGAAGGTCTGATCATAATCATCTATGTAAGTCTTGATTGTTCCCCATGAATGCAATATTTACATAGATATGTTATTACAGTAAGGTATATATTTTTTCAAGAGATAGGTAACTTATCTACATATTTAACTGAAAACTGATCTAGCTTCACTTTCTGACAACTCTATCTTCTTTGATGAGTCCATTTACTGTATTTATCACTTTATGGAGCTGTATGTGATCATGCTAAGAACCTGTCTTCTGAATCTGACATTTCTTCTGTGTGTATAACAGAGAGAGCAAATTCAAACCCATAGGCTGCATGTCATTGCTTGTCAGGGAAAAGGGGAACCAGAAGACTGTCCACACAGTGAGCTATTATAAATTAGGCAGTTACACTAAAGATAGGGACAATTTTGTCATGTACTGTTCAGTGAGTACATCAAACAACTGTACTTTTTGTGATAATAAACTGATGCTGAAATAGTGTTAAAGATAGCACAATGCATGACTTGTATTCTGAAATTATGTATAGTAAGCCTGTTCATGAAAATGTATTTTTTTTCTCCACATTCATTGACTGAAAACACAGCTGACAATACTGCATATTTTAGCAATGTAATTTCATTCTTTGAATATTACTTTATGTTATCAATCTTAAAGACTGGAAACTCAATCAAGAGCACATATACTGGGGACTTCCAAGATGGCTGCACTTTGAGTAACAGCTTAATTCTAGCTCTCCCAGTGTGAGAACAGAAACTTAGCAGAGAAAGCCAGTGGACCTATACGTCTGGGTAAATTTCAGTAACTGGCTAGTAAGTACATTGCTGGGATACCAGGAAAAAATAAATACAGAGGACCTGAGGGAAAATCAACTACAAAAAGTGAGAAAAACACACTGGCTGGGAAAAGCACTGCAGCTGTTCAGCAAAAAGCTGTGCAAGCTCCAGATGTGACTTCCATAACCTAGAAGAAAGTATAAGACAACTGCACACAGCCCTGGTTAAAATAAATGAAACACTGATGGAGTATATTAACCCAAACAACAAAAGGATGGAAAAAAATGGAAGAAGTTTTAAAGAGATATTCAGATGAGATGATAAAACTGCAAAAATCAGAGTCTGAAATGAAGAAAAGGCTGGGTGAATATGAGACTGCACAAGAAGAGATGTTTTAAAAAAATAAAATTAGAGGATAGAGCACATAAGGAAAATCTGTGATTTTCTGCTGTACCAGAGAAGCTGGAAGGAATAGACTGTATTAATGTTATGAAAGCACAAATAAGCAACTAGACTGGTATTTCACAGCAGGAATTGTTAATTGAAAGGGCACATTGTGTATATGCTCCAAACTTGGCTATGGGAATGCAACCTAGACCTTTAATAGTAAGGATGCTATCTTACCAGTAGAAAGAGTTGATTCTGAAAAAAAAAACTGTGACAGAAGGAAAAAGTACTAAAAGTGTGAGACAGCAGAATGTTTGTGGAGAATGACTACTCATTGTACACCAGGCAGAAGAGAATTAAATTTATTCCATTATTCATGGAATGTCAAGAAGAAGACATCAGATTCAAACTGCTGTGCCCAGCTATCTTCAAAATATTTTCCCTGGAGGGACAAAATCATTTTTTGATAAAGTACATGCTAAGGAGGAAATACAAAAGTTTGTCCAAAACGTAAGCTGTTCTTCTGGTAATAAAACCCTCAGAGAGGGCCTGTACCAGTGAAACCTTTTTCAATATTTTAACAGAAAATACTTGAGAGAAGGAAAAAAAACAAAAGAGTGGACTAGAAGAATCAAGAGTATGTTGTAAATGAAGCAGAGACAGGATTTGGGAGATGGAGATTAACAAAAATAAAACCAGTAACTTAGAAATTGACAAATGTGGGATTACACAACGATAATTATATTTGTGAAACATGACAGAACGAAAAATCTGGAAATATTGGATTTTTTGGATTTTGTTAAATGTGTAGAGGACTCTAAAGCATGCACCCTACTTCATGTCATTAATGTTTGGAAAACTACTTAGCAGAGAGGAAGAGGAGAGGGAAAGTTAACTGTAAGTAAAACATTTTTTCTTAATGGTACTGTTTTAATAGTGCATGATTTTTCTTTGCAGCCTATAAAGTTAATTAAATAGGTGCTTTTGTTTCTTTTTTTTCATTCTCTCATCTTCTCTCTTTCTCCTTGTTCAGTTTTAAGGAATGTAGGCACTACAATGTAAAAAACGGAAGAAGAAAGATAAATATCTTGTTAAAAGAGCATGACAAAAGAAAAAAAATAATGTTTGTTTCTCATTCTTGCAAAAGGGAATGACTGGGTCAAAGCCCTTAGCTTAACCTAGTAACACATTTTAAGAGAAAGCAACTAAATGAAAAAGAATATTGAATATTATAAAGCTTTTTTATAGTAAAATAAGATATGCTGTCAGTTTTGTGTCTGGTTCTCATGTCTCTAGGAGACAATCTGATAAAGAGAAATGGCTTGGAGAAAATGTTTTTTTAAAGCATTCAAGTGTTTTCCCAGCTGAGAGAACTATAAAGATAAGACAAAACCAAACAGCACTTAGCAGGAGCATAGACTGTACCATGTGTCATAGCTTGGATAACCTTTCTTTTAGGTTAACTGAAACAAAATAACAGTATGGCTGTCAGTTTGGGACATTTGTTCCTATTAGGAGGATAAAACTTCAGTATTTGAAAATGTACATAGTTTTGTGCGTTATTATGTTATTAGGTTTTAGGCAGGTATTGGAGTTATTTTCTTTTTGTTTGAAGGCGTTCAATAAAACAAAAAGTTTTGTAAGATGTGACTTAGGCTGAAATGTATATAACAAGAGACAACTGTATAAAAGAGCAACCTGCCAAACAGTGCATGCATGTCACACAAAAGCTTGAACTTGACATTTAACAAAATGCTGTTATACATAAAAGGTGGGAATAATAACTTTTTAATGCAATGATGCTTTCTGTAATGTCTTTAAATGTCAGCGATCTCAGAGATAAATACAAAAATGAAAGAGTAGTGAACTATAGTAAAAATGAAGAGTGCAAATAGCTATATTACAAGAGACACACCTGGACAGAACTGAACATGTGAATTTGATAAAGAAAGATTTTTAGGATGGTTATTCAGTGGAATACCTAGGACAAAGGAAAAGAGGAATATTTAGATTAATTGCAATAGGAGCTCCAAAAGTGATAGAAGAGGATAAAAAGATAATAATGGCATATTTGTAATGCTAAGGGGGTACTCACAAGGGAGGAGGATTACACTGGCATGTATTTATATTCCACCTAAAACTGCTATAATGAAGCTTAAGGGAATTCTGGGAGAAATAATCAGTTTTCAGCAAGGAATACTACTTATAGGTGAGGACTGGAATTTGATTTGCAGCAGTGAAGATGTGTCTGGTGGTCCCAGAAGGGAAAATGTAATAAAGGAGGGTAGAGCTTTGAAGAATTTTATGAAAATATTTGGCATGAAAGATGTTAATTCAGTACTAGGAGTTCAGAGTGAATTTACATATTATTGTGTGTAGTGAGTACACTTGCAATTTTTAAACCACCTTACTCATAGCAACCTTCTTACACCCAGTCAACATGGATTTATGCCTGCCCATAGCACAACAACTGCCCTGATCTCCTTCACTGATGCAGTAAACAAAGCTAAGGACTCTGGACATTAACCTCTGTAATACTACTGGATATGTCAAAGGCCTTTAATAGGGTTTCTCATGATAAACTTCTACAGCAACTCTCTTCAATAGGATGTTCACAGCTCTCACAACAATGGTTTAACAGCTGTCAAACCAATAGACAACAATGTGTTAAATGGTAAGGATACCTATCATAATACCAGACTAACAGAACAGGAGTCCCATAAGGGTCTGTACTAGGACCCCTCCTTTGCAACATCTTCATTAATAACCTACACACCACCTCCTACAAAGTACATTAATCCAATATGATTTCACAATCATCACCTCATCTAACAATATACCAGACTGTCTGCAAAAAACACAAAATGCCTTTGCCTCAATAGAATCCTGGCTAAATGAATCACAACTACTGCTTAACCCTTACACCCCGAACATTTTCATCTCAATTTAAAATTTACTTCCAAAACAAAACAGAGATCAAAGTGATAACACACACTAGGCTACTAGGTATTACCATAGATAATAAACTCACATTTGAGTAACACATATATAACGCCATTAAAAAAACAGCTTCAAACTCTGGACACTCTACAGACACAAAAACTTCATGGATCCTTCTACCAAAAGAATGCTAGACAATAACAACTTGAACCCCTCTTTACTATACGGAGCTCCTATTTTCACCAATCTGCTCTTATCCCTAAAAAATAAACTCCAGTCCTGCTATTATAAGATCACCAAATTTGCTACAGGCTTATCATACCATTGCCATCACAGGAAAGCTCTTACAGAGCTAAGCTGGCTCAAATTCCTACATCATCTTGATTATTTGCAACTATCTATTACACATAAAATAATTTACAGATCAGATTCCTGTCCCATGCTAAAATCTATTTTGCCTAGCAATATTCCTAGCAGAATTCTTTGTTCACTTGGCAAACTGTACATACACCTAATGGAGAAGCCAGCCAGTGTCTCTATTCTTATGCTATAGCTAAACTACGGAACGCTTTACCAGAACAAATTGCTAGTGTAGGTAATTTCAAGACTTTCAAGACTACACTAAAAACCCACCTTTTTAACTCATACACCTGTCCATGCACTAAAACAAATATATAATCTATACCCTGCCCTATCAACCTCTCACAGTCTCCTTTCTCTCAAAACATTTATTCCATCACCCACCTATGACCCTGTTTCTTACTATTCACTCAACTCCAACTACCTCCTACTTACTTATCTATCTCCCACTACCTCTCACCTTAGTACTCTCTCTTATTTCTTCTAGTCTCCCTACTTACTTACTTCTTAACCCATCTCTCAAGCAGACAGCATCTCACCCTGACATTCTCCACTAACCCTTCTCCACACTACTACTATTAAAGTTCCTTCATTATTACCACTTCACTTTCTTCAATTACTTTTAAATGTTTAATAAAATACTCTTACTGAGCCTGCTTGCGATCCACCAGCAAATGTATTTTGTACATATGTCTCTCATTTATATTAAGTTAAGCAAATCCTAATGCTTACTGTAAATGCTAGTTTTGCACCTACACTTTAATTCATGTACTAATTATTGTAAAAATATGTAAGTCAACATATGTCTACTTTAATATTTGTATACTTTTATATGTATGTAATATCCTACTATGTTAAATATATGTCAATTGTATTTTGGAGCTTTTCTCCCCGGGCCTCTTCTGTAAATGGGTTTTTGACCAAGTTGGACTTTCCCAGTCACCAAATGTCAATAAATAAATAAATAAAACAGGAGTCTGTAACAATGAAGATAAGAGATCCTGTATAAGTATTAGAAATATTTTGGAATTTCTATGAAAGTCTATATAAAACAGAGAATTATGGAAAGCAGGAAAAGATACAACTGGAAATGTTTATGGAAGAATTACATATGCCAAGATTAAAGGTAGATGAGGCTCAATTACTAACAGATAGGATAGGAGGAGATGAGCTTAATATCAGAGCTTTGGCCGGCTAACATCTACCTGAAATAAGCTGGACATATAAGTGAATTTAAGTACACTTTTATCTGCTCTTTTGCATATAGTACTGTATTTAATTTATTTATTTGTGTTTTTCACTGAATATTGATTCAACTGAAGTCATGGCTGTCTCTCTACAGAGTACTTTTTAGAATTTCTGTGTAGCCATTGATAGCAGTGGGGGTTGTTTCAGCTCATCACTGACATTCTGTCTTGCCTTATATAAGTGGTACATTTTGAGTTATCTCTGCTTAATATCAGAGCTTTGGCTGGCTAACATCTACCTGAAATCAGCTGGACATATAAATGAATTTAAGTACACTTTTATCTGCTCTTTTGCATATAGTACTGTATTTAATTTATTTATTTATGTTTTTCACTGAATGTTAACTCAACTGAAGTCGTGGCTGTCTCTCTACAGAGTACTTTTTAGAATTTCTGTGTAGCCATTGATAGCAGTGGGGGTAGTTTCAGCTCATCACTGACATTCTGTCTTGCCTTATATAAGTGGTACATTTTGAGTTATCTCTGCTTAATATCAGAGCTTTGGCCGGCTAACATCTACCTGAAATCAGCTGGACATATAAATGAATTTAAGTACACTTTTATCTGCTCTTTTGCATATAGTACTGTATTTAATTTATTTAGTTGTGTTTTTCACTGAATATTAATTCAACTGAAGTTGTGGCTGCCTCTCTACAGTTAGTTCCCCACCTACCCTCCCTGTTCTTGTTTTGGTGTTAATGTTGGTGGCTTTGAAACTGCCCGCCCCTCTTGTAAATTTGTGTTTGGATACTCCTTCTGGGCCCATCTCATTTACTCACTCAACTGAGTGCAGTGAGATCATATTCTGATTTCAGGCACTCCTACTGTGTACAAAGAGAGCATTTGGGAAGGACAACCCCTGTAGTCTCTGTTCCCTCCCTCAAAAAAAAAAAAAAAAAGATATATAGATATATATATATATATATATATATATATATATATATATATATATATATATATATATATTATTTTTTTTTAATTCAGCTGCTCTTACTGTAACTGTCTTAGTTGTTCTTTTGTGTGCTATCTGTTCAGTCACTTTTACTCTGCACTTATTACTGCTGTTTAGTAGCCTTCCAGTTTACTGCCTTCTGCACTTGTTTTTAGCCATTTGTTAATTTAATTGCATTTATTTGAACTGTATTTGCCGTAGTGTTTCTACAGACTCAGGTGTGCTGGCCTGCACTACAATTTGAATTATATTTACTGCTGTTTTAGCTGCTTTCCTGCCTTTCCTGTAACTAGTCAAGTCCTGATACAGACTCACTGTATCCAGGACTGTTGGTAAGCTTCTGAGCCCCCCAAGCCTTTCTGTGTTAGAAGGAAGCCTTCTAGCTTATCAGTGGGAGTGGTAAGCACTAGGTAGCCTATCTACCATGGGAAGAGTGGGTTTTGGCCCTGAAATTGTAGTTCATTGGCCGTTTGGGCAGTTTTTTTCCATCTCTTTCAACTTTCTGGTTTGAAAGCCGCACTTGTGCCTTTTTCCTGCCTTTCCTATAACTAGCCTAGTCCAGTTACAGAGTTGCTGTGTCCAGGATTGTTAGCAAGCTTCTGAGCCCCCCAAGCCTTTCTGTGTTGGAGGGAAGCCTTCTAGCTTATCAGTGGGAGTGGTAAGCACTAGGTAGCCTATCTTCCATGGGAAGAGTGAGTTTTGGCCCAGAAATTGTAGTTTATTTGGCCGTTTGGGCAGTTTACCATCTCTTTCAACTTGCTAGCTTAGAAATCTACATTTGTACTTGTTCCCTGCCTTTCCTGTAACTAGTCTAGTCCAGGTACAGATTTGCTGTATCCAGGACTCTTTGTAAACTTCTGAGCCCCCCAAGCCTTTCTGTGTTGGAGGGAAGCCTTCTAGCTTATCAGTGGGAGTGGTAAGCATTAGGTAGCCTATCTACCACAAGAGGAGGGGGTTCTTGGCCCAGAAATTGTAGTTTATTGACCATTTGGACAGTTTGTCCGTCTCTTTCAACTTTCTGGTTTAAAAGACCACATCTGCGCTTGTTTCCCATCTTTCCTGTAACTAACCTACTGGGTAGCACTAGAAAGCCTTAAACAGATACACACCTTCTAGCTTAGAAGAGAGACTTTGGAGTGATTAAGTATCAGTTTTCTGTACTTTCTTGCTGTACTTAACTGTTTTCTGCCTAAACGCAGATTTTCCAGTGTTTATTGTGATTTAAAGGCTTGTTTTTTTCACATATTGTACTTATTTGACTGCCTGCACTTTTAACAAGTTGTTTTTGTTTAAATAATTTGTTTGACTGTTGTAGGCTACACACTAAAGTGCGATAGCCTTTTCTGATCGTTTGTAGTCGTTTAAAGCTGTTTTAAGTGTATTTTTTACTGTTTTGCCTTATCTTTTCAAAAAACAAAACAAAATTCCTTGTTTCCCGCCTTTCTAAGCTAGTATAGTCCAGTTTTCAGGCTAGTGCTGAATTTAGGGCTGTGATACTAGTTTCTGAGGAGCCCATACCTTACTTGGATAGAAGGAAGTTTCTCTGTTCACCTGTGAGAGAGGGGAGGTTTGAGCAACCTATCTGTCCCTGGAGGAGTGGTTCCAGTCCAGAAGTTAGTAGTTTATTGGCCATTTTGGGCTAATTTCTATCCCTTTCATTTCCCTACTATAAAATCCACGTTTGCACAGTTTTGCACACCAGGCAGTGCTGGTTAACTACGGTTAAATTATTCCCGGCTCCACTAAGTCTCCTCTTCAGTTTTTCCCTTGAAACTAGTCTAACTCTCAACCTAAGCACTCAAAAAGCATCTTACAGCCCAACACTTGCTCAGACCTAATAGCAAGCACTAATATACCCTGACACTGATTGCCCAGCAGGGCAAGGCTCTTTATTCACCCCTCACCAACCAAGCGACTAAGCAGCTCACCCTACTATTCAGGCATGGCCAAAGGGCAACTTCAGGTGCACTCTCCAGTCCAGCTGGTGAAGCTGGGTATCCTGAGGCAATGCTACAACTGCCACATGTACAAAGACAATCCTCTCCTCCTACCACAAAACACTAACAAATGCGATAGATGCAATTATACAGCCAAACTGGAAGCTAAGCTGTCTCCACCAAAGACTGGAACAGACAGTCAAGAGGAGAAGGTTAACACTTGCACCACACCTCCAGATGCACACAGACCTACTAAAACAGCACTGGCAAAAAATGCACATAAATACACAAAATCATACTCGAAGGCTCTAAATAAAATTTATTTATTTATTTATTTATTTTACATTTGTTGACCGGGCTAGTCCAACTGGATATATTTCCATTTTCAGCAGAGGCCCGGGGAGAAAAGCTCCACATTTAAAAAATGAAATACATTTTAAGCACAAAAAATAAATCATAATAAAAACCTGCAAATGCATCAGAGACCTCCAAAGCAGACACCCAAACAACCTGCACTTCCCATCACAAACCAGACAACACATAAAACACAAAATCAGTGTGCCGCACAATCACAGCCATTAAGGCGAAATAACATACCTAACACACTAGTAATAAGTGACTCTATAGTCAGGCACACTGATGCCCCACTCACTAGGCTGGACAAGCAGAAGGTTACTGTTAGCTGCCTGTCAGGAGTCAGAATATGCCACATAACACAAGCACTTAGGTCACTCCAGAACAAGTACAAATATGACTCTGTCATTGTTCATGTTGATGTGAATGACCTGAGACGTACCTCCCTGGACTACATGAAAAGAGACATGGAAGAGCTCTCTGATCATGCAGCCCAAGCTGGTATGACCCTGACCCTGAGTAGCATCCTGCCCTCACCAAGAATGATACCTCAGTATAAAGAAAAAATTATCAATTTCAACAACTGGCTAAGCTTCTGGTGTCATTCAAAGGGGATCCAGTGTCTCTCAGCCTGGGACAACATGCTCGACAAGCCACATTGCTTCACAAGAGATGGCTTGCACCTGTCACCCCTAGGCTTTCAAATACTGGCCAAGGCTCTTGCTGCCCCCATAGTGCCTGTTTTAGGCAAGGCTCAAAAGTCAAACCCACCTGCATAAACAGCATAATTAACAAAAAACTGAGGGTTATGCTACTCAATGCCAGGAGTTTAAATCTCAAAATGCACGCACTCGAAGCACTTCTCAGTATGGAGAACGTCGACATCTATGCAGTAACTGAAACCTGGATCAAGGCTCCAGAGAGCACCCCAGCACTACTGAGTTACAACTCATACCACATGTTTCGGCCACAGAACACGGACCAAAACACAAAAGGAGGGGGTGTATCCATATTCATCAAGGATACCTACACCTCCAGGTTAGTGGCGCAGCATGATACCTCTGAGATCATCCATGTGCAACTAACATCGGGCAAATCTGCAATGCAAATTGTGGCCTGCTACAGATCACCCTCCATGACAAAGGGCCACCACTCCACCTTTCTGGAGACACTGGAAAACATGAAGGTCCTACCGAACACCCTGATATTAGGCGATTTCAATTACCCTACCAGTCACTGGGAAAACTACTCAAGTAAAAATTCCCAGGCCCAGTGCTTCCTGGAATTCATCAGCTCTAATGCCCTGGATCAGCTGGTAAACTCCCCTACCAGAGGTAAAAACATATTGGACCTGGTCATCACCAACATGGGCGACAGGTGTTCCACACCGGAGGTCAACCTGCCACTGGTTAGATCAGACCATAAACTAATCACTCTGGATGTCCACACCCCCCTGCCACCCCCATCTAAGGAAACCACAGTAAAAAACTTTTCTAAAGCAAACTTCACCTTACTTAAGACAGAGGTGGTAAGTTTCACAGCCCCCACGCTAAAGGATAATGCTGCCCAAGATTCAGAAACCTTTACAAATGCACTCTATGAGCACCTCCAAGGATGCATGGATCATGCCATCCTTAGCAAAACCAAGACTCACTCCTCTAAGAGAAGGAAACCAGTTTGGTGGACCCCTGTAATAAACAGGCTATACAATAGAAGGAAGAAACTAGTTCAGAAAAAGAGCAAATCCCAAGAAGGAAAGACATCCCTGATCAGTATCACTAAGAAACTAAGGTCCATCATGAAATCATCCAAGGCTAACTTCGAAAGAAAAATAGCCAAGGATTCAAAAGATAACCACAAAGCCTTCTTTAGCTATGTTAAGAATCTAAGTGGCAAATCGCAGCTATGCACTGAACTAGTGCAAAATAGCACAAAATATACTGAACCTACTGATATTGCCAACATCCTGGCAGATAGATTCAGTGCAAACTTCAGCCCCCCTTGCCTCCAAAAGGGCCCACAATAATACCGGAAAAGTGTAGTGTCCCAAAAATCACAGACGCACAGGTGAAAACAGCCCTTTGAAAAGCCAAAAACGCAGCATCAATGGGACCAGATGGTGTCCCCGGCTGAGTCTTGCACGAACTACAGAATGAACTAACCCCCCACCTAAACACGCTGTTCAACTTCAGCCACTCCACAGGCTATGTGCCCATAGAATGGTGCACAGCAACTCTTATTCCTCTCCACAAAGGAGGGGCCACAACTGACCCTGGTAACTATCACCCCATAAGCCTGACTAGCCTGGTCTGCAAGGCTATGGAGCGCATCATCATGGAACTCATTAACAAAGACATTGGGAACCTCCAAACACTTGACCCGACCCAGTTCGGCTTTGTTAAGGGCAGATCATGCCTACTAAACCTGGTTGACTTCTTTGAGACAGTCACCAAGGCCATAGACAAGGGAAAGGTGGTTCACACAGCCTACCTTGACCTTGCCAAGGCTTTCGACACAATTTCCCACTCTGCTATTACAGAAAAACTCACTAGCCTGAACATAAACCCCTATGTCATGAGATGGGTTGCCAACTGGCTTATAGACAAAACTGTAAACCACCAACGACCAGCAAAAAATGATAGTGAACATGCAGTAATGAAGAAATAATGATTATTTATTTATAATTCCTTCAAATCCAGACCGGTATTGTATTCATTGATAAAGGCTGAATAGCCGAAACCGGTCTGGATTTGAAGGAATTATAAATAAATAATCATTATTTCTTCATTACTGCATGTTCACTATCGTTTTTTGCTGGTCATTGGTGGTTTACATTGTTGGCTTGACCCTGCATGCCATCCTTGCGGAGCGTATGGTTGTTTATAGACAAAACTCACACGGTAAGAATAGGACTTCAGGTCCGACTCTAAACCAGTCTCTAAACCTGCAAGGCTCGGTCCTGGGACCACTACTGTTTGGAATATACTTCTCAGAAGTACAGGTAAACACAGGAGGACTATGGCTAACCAAGTTCACCGATGACTGCAAACTGGGAGCCATAATTGACTCTCCGGCTGACACGGACATCCTCCAAAAGGGCCTTACTGAAATGGACACCTTGTGTCAAAGTCATGGCCTCAAGCTAAATGCCAAAAAAATGCATAGTCATCCCATTTGGAAAAAACAAAACACCCACAAATTACCACATAGGTGGCAGCCCCCTTAATACAGAAGAGGTAATAAGAGATCTGGGGACTCAGGTAGATAGTAAACTCTCCTTTGACAATCATATTGCCAAAGTAGTTAGGAAATCCTTCTATGTGGCCCATCTAATTACTAAAGGGTTCGCATCTAGAAATAAAGAGGTTATAGTGCCCCTCCACTCATCACTCATTAGACCCATCATAGAGTACAATGCCCCATTTGGGATGTACCTCACAAGACACTTCTAACAGCTGGAAAAACCACAAAAGTACCTCACCAAGAGGATTACTGGCCTCAAACATATGTCCTATGCAGCCCGACTGAAAAAACTCCGGCTGTACTCAGTGGCATATCGCTTACTCAGAGGTGCTCTATGTCTGACTTACAAAGCCATGCCCAACTCAGAATTGATGGACATGCTCCACCTAAAGAAATCCAAGTCACTGTGAGCCACACGCTCTAGGGAGCTAAGCCTTGCCACAGCAATAAATAGAACATGCTGGAGGGATAGATTCCTGTCACAGAGACTCCCCATGCTTTGGAACAAAATTTCAAATTACATGAGGCAGAGCCCATCACTAACACTCTTCAAGAGAAACCTTGACGAGTGGATGGGTAACAGAAAATACACACTTGGGATCACTTCATTGGCTCTGCTTGACAGAGGATCAGTTAATTAATCAATGGGGTGGCGAAAGCCGACACACTCTGGCTAGGCTTATAAATGCCCTTGGGCAGATAGCCTAGTACCTACCTATGAGATAAAAATGGTGATGTATAACCAATCTAGAGGAAATTCCCCCAGGATAGATGGTATTCCTGTGGAAGCTTGGAAGCTGGGAGGGGAAAAAACTGATAAAGATATGGAAGGTTTTGTTTAACAGTATTTTAAGAGGAGAAGAAGTACCAACATCCTGGAAGAAAGTGGTGGTAGCTGTAATACCTAAAGTGGGTAAAGATTAATCAAATCCAGTTTCATACAGGCCCATTTCAATACTAAATCATGATTATAAAGTGTTCATGTCTATAATGGCTAGAAGAATGGCAAACATGATGCCAAAACTGATAGATATGGATTGATGTGGTTTTGTGGAGAGGAGGCAAACATTTGACAACATTAACAGACATTGATGATCCAGAGGGAAGCAGAATGTAAGAAAATACAACTATTATTGGTGGGTCTTTATGTAGAGAAAGCATTTGACAGACTAAGCTGGGACTTTAGGAACAGGGCAATGGAAGCATTTGCATTCCCTGATAAAATGATAACGATGATTAGGAGGATATATGAGGGAGCAGGTTACTCTGATAATTTCTGCTTGAGTAGAGGAGCTGGGCAGGGGTGTCCTCTTTCTCCTTTTTTATTTGCATTATATTTAGAACCATTTGCAAAGAAAATAAGGGACTCAGAAAGTCAGGGACATAATTGGTGTGGTAGTGAAGAAAAGCTGGATCTGTTTACAGGTGATATTATTTTATACCTAATAAAACCAGAAAAGGACATTTTAGAGTTGTGGAACATTTTGAGACAGTTTCAAATCTTTTCAGGATGCAAAATGAATGAAACTAAAACAAAGGCAATATCATTAAATTATGTACCCATACACAAATTGGTCCAGCAATATCCATATTTATGGGGACATGATAAAATAAAATACTTAGTAGTATGGATTAAAAAGGATTCTGGTGTAACAACTAAGGATACGTGGGAAGAGACTAAACAAAAGATAATACAAAACTGAGAAATTATAAGCTGTGTTATATGGATATGGATAGCAAGATACAAGCAGTTAAAATGTTTTTAGTCCCTTTAGTTTTATACACAGACCAGGGATATTTTTATCAACCAGAGGATAAGTTGTGGATAGCAAGTAATAAAGAGTTGAAAGATTTTATCTGTGTGGGGAAGACAGCAAGGGTCAAGTGGGATACGCTGATTCTTCCAATAGAACAAGGTGGATTGGGATTTTGTTATTTGAAGGGGTATTTCAGAGCTACACAGGTAAGGCTCCTATACATAGCAAAAACAGAAAACTATAATTCAAAGTGGAAAGGGATGATGATGAAATAGGGGGAAAACCTCAAAAAGCAAGGACAGACTGGGATTTTGGATGTAAACCCTAAGAAAATAATGACAGTCATAGAGAATATTATATTCATAAAGCAGCAGAAAGTATTCTAAGAACTAAGCCAACATGGGAAATGAGAAAGGATATTCTGCCGATAGTTATGACTACAACTAGAGATACCAACAATAGGCACGAGGTGGCTGGAATTTATTGAAGAAAACTGGCAAAGGAACCAAGGTATTGGGAGCAAATAACTAGACAGGGTAAGGTAATAGAATGGGAAGACGCCAAGAATGTATTTGGACTGCAGGTTACAGATTGCCTTCCCTATCAAGGTCTGATGTCAGGGTATAGGCAAAGAAATAAGGGAGTTCTACATGAAAGATCAGCACTGGTAGAGTTTTTAATAGAATCTAGAACAGACACTGCTGTTAAAAAAAGAATAATTAGCAGATCATACATAATATTGTAAGATAACTATAAGAATCAGTTAGAGGAGTTTAGAAAGGATTGGAAAGAGAGATTGGATAAACAATTCACAAAGAAACAATGGGGGGTATATGTCTGTTTCCAAAATATGCAACAAAATCTAGAACATTTAGGATTTTTGCTTGGAAATGTTTACATAGATATTTTTATACCCCCATGTAGACCCCAGAGAATTTTTCCTCAGGTAGACATCAAATGTTGGAGGTGTGATGGGAAAGAAAGAGGCAATTGTGAGCATATTTTCTGTGAGTGTAATGAGTTGGCAGACTTTAACAATTCCTTGCAGACTGCTCTATCAGAGATACTGGGTGAGCAAACTGGGGTAACAAGGGAAATTATTTTTCTAAGCTATGATACAGCATCGGAATTGCCTAGACATAGTAAGGCCTAGCTGAGTCTAATTAGGGTGACTGCCAAAAAGTCAATTACTAGAAAGTGGAAATTAAAGTCTAAACCAGCTGTACTAGAAGCAGTGAATATAGTAACAGAGATAAAACAACTAGAATTGGGATGTTTAGAAAAGGTAGGAGTAAATTACATAGGAAAAAAATGGGAACTGTGGGAACAATACATAAGGGGGTGGGGAATGAGTTTTAAAAGAAGGCAGGATTTGACTGAACTATGTAATGTTTGACAATGATTGAGTAGATTATAAGTGATCTATAATGTTTGCAGCTAAAATTATGTCTATATGGCCTGTGATATAAAATGCTTGCAACTAAGATTATGTCAGTATGGTTTGTTTTCATTTATATTTATTTTATTTTACATTTGATTACCGGGAAAGTCCAACTGGACATAAGTCCTTTTTTAGTGGAGACCTGGAGAGAAAAGCTTTAAGTGAAACGTCCATTAATGTAGCACACACTATATATTTTGATTTAGGATACATTTTGCATTTGGCAGCTACATATACATAGAAAACAATGTACATTTGCATATGAATATAGTTAGAGTTCAGCACTTACATTTACTTTAAGCATAATATAAAACATATACATTAAGCTAAGAATGCATTTAACAGCTACATTTACATAAATGACAATCTATATTTACATAACAGTACAATTTGACTTCAGCAGCTATGTTCATTTTAAGAGAGTGACAGATAAAGTCAACATACTAATCATTACTTACAAGAGACTTGAGGATGTTGAAAAGTGGTGTATGGATATGTTGAACATGGAGGGATAGTGCCATTCTAGTATTCACTGAGAATATGCCTGTAGTATTTGACTTAGATGATAAGCATAGTTAGGGTATTAGGATAAGGATTAATTTAGCTGGGAGTGGTACTAGAACATAGCCAAGTATTGTTTAGGTGAGCTTTTAGTAATTTTTTGAACTGTACTCTGGAAGTAGAAGTTAATATGTTAATAGGCAGTGTAGTCCATATTTTGGGGATGAAATTAGAGAAAAGGGATTCACCAGCATTATTACTGGCTTTAGTTCTATCTAATAGTAATTTGTTACTGGAGCAGAGTGTCCTGTTGCTAAAGTATGGATGTAGCAAGTTTTGAAGTGCTGGTGTTTTCCCAGGCTGATTCAGAAATTTATGGGATAGTGCAAGTTGGGTATAAAGTAAGAGCTGAGGCAGTTCCAAGCAGTTAAGTTGCTTTAGTGCTACACAGTGGTGTGACCTATAATGTGAATTAGTAGCAAACCTAGCTATTTTGTTGTAACAGGAGTCCAGTTTAGCGAATTCAGTCTTTCTCAGGTTAATAATAATGGGCGAGACAGAGAAGTGTTGAAATGAGAGGTGCAGGTGCAATAGTGGATTTGGTGTTTTTTTGTAAGAAATTTCTTATTTCTGTATAGAACTCCAAGTTTTTATGTACTTTTTATGATTTGGGAGATGTGGATATCAAATCTCATATTACGGACAATCACTTCTAAGAGTTTGGTGTTGGTTACTGGTGAGATAATGGTCTTGTTTGTGGACAGGATATTAAATGTGGAGGAAGGTACATTGGGTCTAGAAGGATGGAAAAGCATAAGTTTTTTTATTAGGATTCAGAATCAGTTGGGAGTTAATCAGCCAAGCTTTGACTGAGGAGAAAGAATCTTGTGTAAGAGAGTGGAAACCTTGTAAGGATGTATCAGCACATAGTGTGGAGTCATCTGTGTATTGGATAATAGAAGCATGTTAAATGTGTGATTGCCTTTGTCTAAGTGATAATTTAATAAAGATGCTGCTTATTAAAAAAAAAAAGAGAAAGCACATATACCAGACCAATCTGGAGGGAGAGGGAGGTTAGGGACCTACATAATGGATGACTCAATTGGAATGCTGAATTATTTCTTGAAATAAGCAACTAAACTGCTTTCTACTGTTGCTGACTCAACTTTGCAACTCTTTTTCAAATAGTTGTTTTACTCAGTTTTCTAGCCACTTATATAAAATGATGTCAGCATCTACAATCATTGAACAATTTTCATTTGACAGAAGGAACAATCAACTACTAGCTTTGCTCTACGTAAAAGATGTAAGATTCCATCAAGTAAGGAAACTACTTTCCAAAAGCAAGGGCCCTAACACTCCAGCTGCACATAGAACTCATGAAAAATTTTATTAGTTATTCAGAGTTATAAACCAAAAAAAGGTACAAGCCAGATAGCCAGTCCCAGATGATTGTTTATTCTGCAAATCCACGAACCAACACTGATAAATCACACTGCAAACCAAAGAACATTAACGTAGTATAAAATATCCTAACGTTTTCGTCGTATCACTTCATCAGATGAATACCACAATCAAAATTGACTGTTTAAATACGTTTAAAATGTTGACATCCAATGAAAATACAAAAACAATTAAAACCTTGTTAAAATTGTGACGTTTTTGAAATATTTTGTTAAATGCTAAAAATATACCATATATGTACATATTTAAAAGAACTGAGAATATTATTCTAAAAACTGAATGCTCACTGTCAGGACCTGATTTTATAAATCAATAAAATCAATAAAATAATAAAGCTTTGAGAAAATCACTACGGGTGAGCTGCGAAAGCTCATTGGACAAGTATCTCAGTTGGTCAACCTTCTTACTCCCCTCATGCCAATTTTTAATGGTGCTTGCTAATGGATCCGGTTTACCTGGAAACCAGGAACTTTTAAAATGTTCAGCTTCGAAGAAAGGAACAAATATTGGTAACAGAGACTTTAGAAAGGATAACAGGGCAGCACAGAGTGGCCAGGTTCGACGTGGTAGTCTGGATGGATTTCCTGCACTCACTTTTGCAGGTTCTGACGCGAATGCAGGTGAACCAATGAACGTTACCGTGCATAACAGAAGTGCTGAGGGAGAAGGACAATTAAACAATTCATTTCCAACAGGTACAAAAATACTTTTTAAAAACATTTTAGATTTTAAAATAGACTTTTCTACGAAAGTACAAAATACTACTCATGACGACAATGATTCTTATGCTGTGATGTTAAATAAATTGGACATATTACTGCATAAATGCAAGAACTGTGAAATGGACAATGCAGATTTAAAACACTGTCTAAGTTTAAATATAGTTCCAAAAGGTTTACGGGTATGTAAATACCCAAATAATGTCAAAGAAGGATCTGATTTTCATAAAGATTTATTAAGAGCGTTTGATAGATGTGGTATGGACATTATGAGAGCCATTATATGGAACAATGAGCTCGAAATGGAGGTTGTTTTTCATCAGGTTGAAACTGTGAACAACAAAATAGTGAATGATTTGTTATTTTCGGTTGAAAGAAAAAAACAAATACATTAATATGTTAGCTAACACTGAGTCAAGATGTAAAAAGATACAAGAGAGAAATTTAAAAAAGATAGATAGAGATGTTAATGAATATAGTAAACAGATACATTATCCAAGGCCTAGGGAATACAAAGAAAACAGCAATTCCCAGAACATGTCTTTCAACAACAATTATATGGACAGATGGGAGGGTGAAGACAACCATGAAAACCTAGATAGACAGGTCCCTTTGGACCACCCTTCCCCGAGACGTTCAGAGAGATTAAAGAGAAAGGAACCAGTGAATTACAGGTACAACTATGGTCCCCACAGACAGAAAGTATGGGACCCAATAACAACAACAAAAAAAGATTATTGGAAGTAAATTCTACTAATTAAATTTTAAGGAATGGTAATATTAGTACTTATCAAGGATTTAATATTTTTAATTACACCAATACCGAGATTAGCAAGGGACATTTTGCTTTATTCTCAAAAGGTTTCACTTTCATACCAAAGGTTAAGACTAATATTTTTAATTTACTAGTTGATCTTAAGTTGTTTATTCAACAAAAAAATTGGAAATATTCTTTTCAGCCCAAGAAAAAAGACACGTAAAAAACTCTTTGACCAGAAAAAGCACTTTTAATCCACCTTTACACCCTCAGTTAAAAAACTTTGAAACCCTAGTGGAAAAAGAACCAAGGGAGCATTTAAAACACAGTAGAGTAATCCCCAATCTTACATTAGAAGAAAGGGAAATTTTACAAGGCTGTAGAGACAACAAGAATATTAGAATAATGAAACCGGATAAAGGCGGTGGTGCTGTTTTCATGGATTATATTACACAAGAGGGTAAAATGTTGGATATTTTAAATGATGAAGAAACTTATGCTAGGGTGTCATTAAATGAAATACACATAGCTTACAGGAAAATACAGGTGTGTTTAAATGATTTACTTTTCAAAGGATTGATTGATTTAAGTACATATAATTTTTTGACTGTCGAAAAACCAAAAGTCCCTTCAATTTTTGGTATTCCAAAGGTGCATAAAGATTTAGTTGATCCTCCACTGAGACCAATAGTCTCGGCTGAAGGCTTAGTGACTACACCTTTGGCTAAATACATAGATTCTAAACTTAAATCAGTTATTTTGGAAAACAAGACTATTTTAAAAGATTCCTGGGACTTTTTAAGACGTATTGACAGTTCATTGATCAACACAAAAAGTTTCATTACTCTTGACGTGATAGATTTATTCACTTGTATTCCTCACAATACAGGTCTGGTTTGGTTTGAAGAATTCCTAGCAGACATTCACACTATTCCTTTTAAAACATTTCAAACATGTCTTGTATTAATGGATCTTGTGTTAAAAAAACAATTTTATATTCTTTCAAGGTGAATATTTTAAGCAGTTAAAGGGTATGGCAATGGGGGCACATTGTGCGCCCACTTATGCCAATATTGTTATGTTATACTGGGAGAAAAAATATGTTTTCTCCTCAGAATATTACAATTGTTGGAATCTATATGGGCGCTTCTTAGATGATTTTGTTTATTCTGGGATGACTCAGAAACTAAATTTGTAGAGTTTCTTGAATATATTACTGGAACTACTGACTTTCTGAGGTTCACACATCAAACTAACGACAATGAATTGGTATATTTAGACATTAATTTAGTTAGAACAACAGATGGATTTAAGTCCAGAATACACAGAAAATCAACCTTTTCCAACTCTTATTTACATTTTAATAGCGCCCACCCACCACACCAAAAGAGAGGGGTCTTTAAAGGTCAACTAGTTAGAGCAAGTAGAATGACCTCTTTGGACAAGGAATTTGAAGAAGAAAGTGAGATTATTATAGATATGTTCAAAACTAGAAGTTATCCAAATGAAATGTTAACAGAAATTTATGCACAAGTAAAGGATGGTAGGAGCAATAGATTTGCTCCCATTTTAGGCATAAGATTGCCCACTATTAACACGGAAATTGTAAACTCAGGACATGTTAACACAGAGCAGAAATTTTTGTCTGCTTTTACTATGACTTATACGGGTGAAACCAATGTAATTAAAAAAGCAATAAGCACTGAATGGTCTAGATTTGCAAAAATTTCAGATTTAGAAGTTATTTTTGAGAGACCTTTGCAGTATATTTATAAAAAAGGACGTAATTTAAAAAATATTTTGGAAGGGGGTGCAAAGTATTTATACAATGTATATGACAACAATAAGAAAGGGACACATAAGTGTGGTAGTTGTGGTTACTGTTGTAATATATTGAACCTTGAGACCCTTCATACAAAAAGTAGAAACAAATATATTAATACAAACGGGTTTGCAAACTGTAACACCTCAGGGGTGGCATATTTAGCCTTATGTGACTCGTGATTCATTTTATGTAGGCAAAACTGAGAGACGGTTAAAACAAAGAATTTATAAACACGGTTATGATATAAGGAAAAAGAACACCAATAATGCTTTATTTAAACATACTTTAACCTGTGAGAAAGCTAATTTTAAGTTATTTGTTATTGAGGTAGTACCCATAGACCCTAGGGGTGGTCTTTGGGAGACCCGTTTAGAATATAGGGAATTGTACTGGCAGCTGGTTTTAGACGCCAGTCATCCCCCAGGCCTTAATGACATGGTATCTGTAAATTCCCTTTTTGAAACTAAGGGCTGCTAAGTTATAAAATACACACATACATTCATATACAATATTATTCAACTATTACTTTGCATCTATATTATTTATATTATTTATTGTTTTTAAAAAATGTTTTAACATTAAATTTGTCCATAATATGTTTTAAGAATTTAGTACTGAACAGTTATGGCTTTCACTTTTGTTATCCATATCACAACTCAGGGAAACATTGGAAAAGTATATTCATGTTCTAAGAATGTTTTTTACTTTCACCAACAGATGGAGCTGTTTTTATTGCATATACTTGACAAACTTTCATTTACATATTATTCAATTCTTTATTATTTTATTGATTTTATTGATTTATAAAATCAGGTCCTGACAGTGAACATTCAGTTTTTAGAATAATATTCTCAGTTCTTTTAAATACGTACATATATGGTATATTTTTAGTATTTAACAAAATATTTCAAACACGTCACAATTTTAACAAGGTTTTAATTGTTTTTGTATTTTCATTGGATGTCGACATTTTAAACTTTTATTTAAACAGTCAGTTTTGATTGTGGTATTCATCTGATGAAGTGATACGATGAAAATGTTAGGATATTTTATACTACGTTAATGTTCTTTGGTTTGCAGTGTGATTTATCAGTGTTGGTTCATGGATTTGCGGAATAAACAATCATCTGGGACTGGCTATCTGGCTTGTACCTTTTTTTGGTTTATTAGTGCAGTTTCGGGTACTTGTGACCAACTTGCTTGTTTCGTGGTTATTCAGAGTTATCAAAGGTAGGTATTATTATAGACATCACAACTACTAATCATCTACATGACTGTGTTGTTAAACAAAAATCCTGGAGATAATAATTCATCTGAAGATCAACTAATCGATATAGGTTCAGGACAGGCCACATGTTTAGATTGCGCTTATGTCATTTTCTGAACACACTAAAATGGCTCTAAACAGTAGAGAGACAGGATGAGTTTATCAGGATTTACAGGATGCATTTGATAGCATTAGTCACATTCTTAAAGTGGCAAGGCTTTAAGAAATAGTCAGTGGATACCTCTATCTCAGCTAGTTTTCTCACTACCTAGGTAATCATAAACATAATGTTCTTTGGCAAGAGAACAAATTATCACCTGCTAGTGTTTCAGCAGTTGTTAAATGTGCTAATACTTGACCAAATGCTGTCTACAGTATTGTAAAAAACAAGTGGAAGCAGTACTGTACCTGCCATCAATTTAAATAGACAGATTATATGACTCTCCTGTAGCAAGCATACCTCTAGGTTGGTCAAACAGGATGATACATTGGAATTACACCTCATCGAGATTACCATAGACAAAGTCCCATAATATATCCTAGCAAGCTATAGCTCATCTTCTATGTCAGATGAAACCCATAACTCATACTTAGACCTATTGAAGATTCTCACCATTCCACCACAGACCATACTCATGGGGATTTTAATTATCCCTCTATAAACTGGTAATCCTACATAATCCCAATTTTGCAGGTGCAGAGATTCCTAGACTTTGTTAGCACAAACTCCCTGAAACAGTTAGTGTATATGAATACCAGAGATACAAAGATACTGGACCTGGTATTCACAAATACGGGAGAAGGCTGCACCCCCCCCCCAGTACTGTGTCCTTTCTGGTAAGGTCAGACCACAAAGCAGTCTCTTTTGAAATAAGCATCAGTTCTGTAACCGCAGCAAACCCTGTAACAGTTAGAAATTATTCCAAGGCAAAGTGCCTTTTATTAAGTGATAACCTGACAAAATGTCAAATCCATCCTGGTCCAGATAACACAGCAGCCTCTGCTGAATTATTCACAAAAGCACTGTACAACCATGTCAGTGACTGCATAGAGGCTGCTGTGCCAAAACCTAACACAAAAAACAGTCCCCCTGGTGGAATGCAAAATTGAACAGGTGTACAACAAAAGAAAAAAGTCATAACTAAAATTAGAAAGACAGCTAGGAGGACCAGTTAAGTCCATCAAAGCAGATTTTGAGGTAAAAATAGTGTCCCAGGTCAAGGACAACCATAAGGCCTTCTTTAGTTATTTCTGAAACATTTTTGTTATAAATAAGCTGCTGAATCTTCCACGAAACAAACAAGAGTCTGGACTGGATAACACGATCTTTATTAAACCATGAAATGAAGAAAGGAGATAAGCGCTTTCGCGTGCCACCTGCACGCTTCTTCAGATCTCACTTTTTCTTCACTTGTGGCTGTTGAGTCCTTGGGAGGTACAAGATACTTTTTTTCTCTCATATTTCTGAAACATCAAAGGCAGCACACAACAGTGTGCCAAACTGTTAGTAAATGAAGCCATGTTCACAGAGCTGGGAGATAATGTCCCAGGTCAAGGACAACCATAAGGCCTTCTTTAGTTATTTCTGAAACATCAAAGGCAGCACACAACAGTGTGCCAAACTGTTAGTAAATGAAGCCATGTTCACAGAACTGGGAGATATAGCAAATCTTCTAGCTGACAAACTGAGCATCAACTTTACCGCCTTCTCACCCCCAGCCTTTTCCCTAGAAATACCATCTAACATAATCCCTCCATCTATCAGTAAGGAGCAGGTGTTAGATGTGCTCTTCACAGCTAAGAATACAGTTTTGATGGTCCCCAATAATATCCCAGGATGCCTCCTAAATAGCCAGAAATATGAATTCTCAGGGCCACTGGTGTCACTATACAAAAATAGCCTTTTTACAGGCTACATGCCATGTAAATGGAAGGCTGCAATGGTCATTCTCTGCAGAAGGGCGGACCATCAATAGATCTTGGGAACTACAGACCCATTAGTCTGACTAGTTTCATATGTAAAGCCAGTGAAATAATTATTGTGGAAATGATCAGTAATGACAGGAAATCTTCAGACACTAGATACAGCACAATTTAGTTTTGTCAAAGTCATGTCATGCCTACTGAACCTAATGAACTTCTTTGAGTAGGTCTTCAAGGTAATGGATGAGGGCAGAATGGTACCTACCTTAACCTAGCTAAGACATTTGATACAATATCCCACTTGGACATTGTAAATAAACTTGTGAAGATAGGCATAAACCCCTATGTAACTCATTGGTTAGCCAGCTGGCTGACAGACAGGACCCAGGATGTTAGGAATGGAGAGACTACCTTCACAAACAGTCTGGTCATGAGTGGAGTTCCCCAAGGCTCTCTGTGAGTCTTCTTTTTTTTTGGCATTTATTTTTTGGAAATCAATGCCAATATCAAGGACCTCTGGTTTACTAAGTTTGCAGATGCTTGTGAGCTAGGAGCAATCAAAGAAACCCCCCAAGAAATTCACATCTTATAGAATGGTCTAACACAGATAAATGACTGGTGCCAAAGCTACAGTTTAAAATCTGATGCCAAGAAATACATAATAGTACCTATCAGCCACCTAGGGAAACCACCTAATTGATAAAACACCCCTAAAAGTAAACACAGTAGTCAGAGATCTGGGGACTCATGTAGATAGTAAACTGGCTTTTGACCAACATTTGTCTAAGGCAGAAAGAAAATAATTTTATGTTACTCAACTTATACGTAAGGGCATGGTATCTAGGTCCAGGGAAGTCATTGTGCCACTGTATTCACCACTCATCAGACCCATCATTGAGCATAATGGCCTCTTCATTGTGTAGGTGACCAGGCACATGCAACAACTGGAATGTCGACAGAGGAATTTCACAAAAAGAATACAGAGCATAACTCAATATACTATACAGATCACCTGAAAGCCCTATCTCTATACTCTGTTTCCTACAGACTGATGAGAGGTGATTTATGCCTGGCATATAAGACATCCCTGGATCCCACTCTGATGGACCTTTTGCATATCAGTGGAGCAAACAACAACAGAACTAAGGATTTAAACTTTACTTGTGACTTAACTAGGACATGTTGCAGGGACAGGTATGTATCTTAGAGAATCCCCATTCTCTGTAATAGGCTTCTCAACCATGTGAAGCTGAGCCCTCCCCTAACCATATTCAAGCTCAGCTTGGACTATTGGATAGGAAATAAGAAATTCAACACTGGTCTGACACCTATTTCTCTGATGGTTAGGGGCAGCCATTAAATCATGCCCTAACATACAATGCTTAAAACAACCTCTAAGGCATAATAACTCATGGGATACATTTGTGTTGCATGGCTAGTTTTATAAAGGCCCCAGTGGTCATTAGATAGTATACATCTGTGTATCTCTGCATCTATGAACTTATAAGGATAACTCAAGTCATTGGTGTTCAAGCTACACTGCAATCCAGATGTAACAGCTTACTGAGCAGCTTGCAATGTCTGGTTTACACCATAATAAGAATAAAATAAAATCTATATTTTTTCTAAGACAAACAAATTCAGTGTACTATGAAAAAGAACTACTTGCACAGGCAGTAGATTACTATCACCAGGAAAAGGATGAGATATTTGAAATACCTTGAACTGATCACCCAGTCACGAGCTGATATGACCAACTTATAAATTCAGCTATTAAAAGTAAATCCAACACATGAACATGGTACATCATCAGGCCAAACATTTCTTTAATCCTGATATTCAGTTTAAATTAACCACTGATCTTACTGCTTAAAATCTCCCTTTTGGATGGTATTTGTAGTGACCTAATCACACACAACTTAGAGAAAATGGAGGCACCCTGTACTCAGATGTCTTACATTTATTCACTCAATAAGTGATTGTCTGTATCACAGTTGCTAGAGTATTACTGCTTGAGGTAGTAGCTGCAAACATTATGTTGTTTGCGCTATACAAATGTAATTTATTGGTGCATGAACTGTGTTGTCTTGTAACATCTTTGAGTTTGCAGAGGGAGACATATTTTTTATTCTTTGTTACTGTTCAATTTTTCTCTGAGGTGCAGCAACCTTGGAGTGAGAATAATAAAATATTGGGTGTCTTCATCCCCCCACATGGAGGTGCAAGGGGTTTTCCCCTTCCAAAAATGTATTTTTATATTGTACATTGTGATATATTTGCTTGATAACTGTACAGTCATGAGGGTATGTGTATTAAGGCTTTGTGTACTCTGTTAGCCAATTTTCTATACTTTGTTCCTGGGCAGTTGTGTTTTGAGGAAATATAGGTTCATAGGTTGGTACTAGGCTATCAGCCCTAGGGTCTATACAAGCCTAGCCAGAACAACTCCCTGGCTATTTTTTCCCACACTATTTACTTCCCAGGACCCCTGTCTATCAGGGCGACTGACGTGATCCCCGGGGTGAATTTCCTTAATCCCATCCAATCGTCAAGGTTCCTTTTACCTTTATCAGCAGCTTTGCTTTCAGTGTACCACCTAGAGATCGGCGCTACCTTATATTGGGATACATTGATTCACTAAAGTACCCAAGAAAAGTCAAAGTGGCATACATTATGGTATTCCATCAGCCACGATTCATGTACTCCTGCCTGTCTTTTAATAATATCCTGAAATAGCATACTTCACAAAAAAATAAGTTTTTTGAAGAAGCCTTCGGCCATTACCCCCTCAGGTCTGGAATCTACTCACTGTTCAAGTTTGAAGAGAAGTTCTACTAATATATTTTAATCCCTCATCCATGACCTGTCATAGGCTCAGGTGGAACTGTTACTATACTCAAAGACAGCTTCTTTTGCATTCTTTTTTCTTATTTACTAGTGTAATAATTCATGATGAATCTTTGCTATTGTTGAGATAACCTTATAGGGTCTAAAATGATTGTTCTGTTAACTCATTGGCATCTGCTAACACTTTTCCTAAAACACCTGTGTTAGACAATGATCACTTGAAGCTTAGTACAGAGACTGTAGTCTTCAGTTCATTTTCCAGAAAACCCCACAATTTATCTGGGAATAGTGCCTGTCTCCCTACTTACCCCACCTGAAAAAAAAAAAAAAGAAAAGAAAAAATAAGACACTTCCTGTAGATCCCTCTGGTTGAGTTTCTATTTGTGACATCTTCTGTGTGGATTTATCCATGTGCTCGACTTTTTTCCAGCACCCCAAAGATTTGAGGTAGGTGAATGGGAATTAGTCAAGAGATCATAAATATGAGATAACATTGGAATCATTCTGTGAAATCAGTTTCAGTTGAGAATTATATTTAACAGTGATCAAACAGCAAGAGTAAATCACTTGCATCCTTCAATCTCTACTCATCAATTACAGCCACCTTCCTGACTGTGTACACCTCAGATGTGTATGACTGTGGTGAATAAATAAATGCATCAATTAATATTGGTCACAATAATGAAATATTCCATCTTATTTCACAGAAATGCACACTAGTATTGAAAAGCAGGGTTAATGACTGTTTAAACTAAACAAATGACAAGAGTGTCAGCTACTTTTGACAGACAACTCCCATCCCTCACCCAGCAGTTATAACCACTTATTTGCGCACTTCACATGTCTGATTGTGGTAAAAACTGCTGGCCATATACTGTATTTCAGCCTTTTCCTAACAGTACCAAAACCAAAGAAAGAAACTCAGTAGCAAACAACACCAAAAGGTGACTACTCAAAAAAAAAAAAAAAACTAGAACAGGCATTGTAAAAGGTCCAGAAAGCACCCAGAAGTAAAGGCAAAATTAAACTGTTTATTCCAATACAATCCTTTGTTTGTTTTAATACAATCCTTTAATGCAGTAAGTCAGTTAATGCATTAAAGGATTGTATTGGAATAACCAGTTTATTTTTGCCTTTACTTCTGGGTGCTTTCTGGACCTCTTGAAGTTCTTTTCCAAACAGTAGCCACATATTAATGTATTCCAAGTTGTTTCACACAAATCACATTAATCCTGCAAAGCCAGAATAATGAAAGTGAGCAGCAGCAGTTAGTCATATTCTCCTACAGACAAGCCAGCATTTTTTTGTATATTAGTCTAAGTTACTTAGAAAGTTCATCGAATAACATGTTTTGCATCAACTTGCATTTATTTTTTGAAGAATAAGAAACATGGAACTACAATGTCTTCTGTTGTCTGTTGTCTGTAATCCTCAGTTGTTTACCAGAAAAAATTAAAACATGAGTCAAAATCAGGGCACTTGAGAACTACAGCTAGCCCAGTTCTGGAAAGCAGTCCACAATATCTGGTTGCCTGCAAGTATCAGTAATAAAAAACACTTATAGTGCCTCTACACTTTCAGATTTGTTGATTTCCAGTTGTATCCCACCAATGATCTACCTCCTCCTCCCTCTCTACAGTACTGTGGTTGCTTTATCTAACACTGGGAGTTATTTATTTGTTTGCTTGTTCATTCATTCATTCATTCATTCATTCATTCATTCATTCATTCTCTTAAAGTAAAGAAACACTAAATAAACAAAAAAAAATCCCTAGCTCTACAACATCCTAGATGGTTGTCTATTTCACCTATGTATAATAACAGTCATGAGTGTATACCATGAATTCAGTAACACAATTCATTTCAATAGAAGTAATTAAGGCCTAATTTTGAAGCACAACTCAGAGATGGAAATGTAATATTGTAATTTCTGCCTGCTCAATTAGTTTTATAGTCAAGGATCAGGACAGAACATTATGAGTGCTATGGGTGTAATGGGTTAAATAACATACTGAAACCATATATATGTCCCTGAACTACTACAAGTTAACTTTTTCAGTAGTCATGACAATACTTCTGCTGCCTTTCGAAAGACCCATGTCTGTTTTTTATTTCTAATTAATTATTTCTACAAGTCATTTTGAGTCCCTGCTATATATATATCTTTCAAATCCTAAACCACATCTGTGTTAAATATATGACATTAGAGCAATATATATATGAATCTTTGTGTTAATATATGCATACAGCCCACTAGCCTCTATTGCCTAACTATGTGAGTCCAAGCAAGTCACTTAACCAGACACAACTCCCAGGATGACTCTGGAAAAGGTCCATGGAAATCAGTGCTCTACCCGGGAAAACAAATATAAATAAATAAATGAATAAATAACAAGTATGTATTTTCTCGTCTCTTCTTCTGCAGATGAAGTATATAATCTTTGCTATGTAATAATGCTTCTCCACTGTCTTATATAATAAATGAAAGACTTAACATGTTGCTTTTCTGTTGTTATATCATGGTTGTAATTCTGAATGTCTATGCAATTTTTTTTGTTGCTAGAACACTGATCATTTTGTAGTATATCAAGGATGAGTATGGACAGATATGCACACAAATATCTATATCTATATCTATATCTATATCTATATCTATATATATATCTATAGCTATGTCTGTGTCTACATCTATAGCTATGCCTCTGTCTGTCTATCTATTTAATTTCACCTGGATCTAATATTCCTGCAATAATGTAAACAGTTATAATTTTGATATTTGTACAGTTTTGAAGTTGCTTAATGACGTGGATTTTTTTTTATCTTTCAACTAAACTTTTTTTGCCACATCACAATGTGTGATCAGAAGATAGCATTTCTGAATGTATCTCTCCTTTGAGCTGTTCAGTAGTTTCACTTAGAATGTCAGTATTCAGAATTAAGTCTTACAATTTCTCACTGGAGTGTCAATAACTTTTCTCAATGACATTCTCTGGTTTGTGTTCTTTGTTTTAACATCTTTATTGAATTATCACTTGTGACAAAGGCAAATTTACATTTATACAAAAGTAATCAAACTGTATTAAATTAACATTAACAAACATTATACTTCACATATATTACTATATGTTATATAACCTAAGCAACATTACATAAATTATTCAATTCCTGTCCCTTTTTTCAAACAAGAAACATCTTTATTAAACCATCACTTACTATATAAGCAATAATACATTTAGATAAATGAAAATGAATCACACCAACACAATCCTAGTTGCAAGCATTTTACATCATAAACCATGCTGACACACTCCCAGTTGCAAACATTATACATCACTTATAATCTACCCAGTCATTTTCAGTCAAACATTACACAGCTCATTTAAGTCCTGCCTTTTATTAAACCTCATTCCCCCCCTGTATGCATTGTTCCCACAATTCCCATGTTTTCCTATGTAGTTTGCTCCTACTCTTTTCTAAAGATCTCAGTTCCAGTAATTTTATCTCTGTTACTATATTCACTACTTCTAATATAATTGGTTTAATCTTTGATTTCCATTTTCTAGTAATTGCTTTTTTTGGCATCCAGCATAATTAGACACAACAAGGCCTTACCATGTCTAGGCAATTCTGTATCATAGCTCAGAAAAATCATCTCCCTCATCACCCCAATCTGCTCACCCAGCATCTCCGACAGTGCATCCTGCAGAGAATCCTTAAAGTTCACCAACCCACTGCACTCCCAGAAAATATGTTCCCAAGTATCTCTTTCTTCCCTGTCACACCTCCAACATTTGCTGTCTACCTGAGGAAAAATTCTTTGGAGTCTACTTGGGGTACAAAAATATCTATGTAGACATTTCCAAGCAAAAATCCTAAATCTTCTACATTTCGTTGCATATTTGGGAGACATACATATGTCCTCCCATTGTTTCTTTGCAAATTGCTTATCCAATCTCTCTTCTCAATCCTTTATAACCACCTCTGCTTGATTCTTATAGTTATCATGCAAAATTGTATCTGATCTATTAAGTAATCCTTTTTTAGCTGCAAGGACTAATCCCAATACATTCAGTTACTGTCAGCCATGGGTGCCAAGGTCCTGACATGCCAGGTATCTCAGTTACACACACACATGTGAAACCCAACTGACTTAAAAGATTTATGATCCAAGTGGGTTGGTAAGGCAATATAATATAAGAACCAGGGAGACAAATTTCTAAACAAAATATAGTGATCATACCCCTCTACTTTACAGATTTTCACAGAATGTCTAGGTTTTTGCCTCACATTTTTTGGTCCATTTTTCATAAAATTGTGGTTTTCTGGAAAATTAGTGGCAAATCATTAAAGACTGAAGTTACAAAATAATGACAGACATTTGAGTTTCAGACTTCATACCCTTCAGAAAATTCATGCTATTGAAAGAGCAATATTTAAAAATTGTCCTTATTTTTGGGTCTTTACCCCACTTTTATTTATGGCTTTATCCAGATTTCTTGCTCAAAGAGGTTGAGAGGTATGATAGTGAGATTTCATGCAAACCCAGCATGGTGTACAGTCATACCTCTCAACCTCTTAGAGCAAGAAATATGGACAAAGCCATCGATAATGGGGGGGGGGGCAAATGGGCAAAAATAGGGACAAATTTTAAATATTGCTCTTTTAAACTTACAAAATTCATAGACTAACAGGTTTTGCATTAGCATTCATAAAGATCAGCCAAGAAAAAAAATGACCATGTATCAATCCATCCATCTACAACCCGTTTTCTCATTTTTCCACATGGGTGTCATTTCAACACTGACAATCATCTACAGCCAAAGTTTACACTGCCAGGTAGCTAGCCCTTCTGTGGTAGTTCTTCCACACTGCACTCGCACACACACTCACGACTATGGCCAATTTAGAGTGTCCAATCCACCTATTGCATGTCTTTGGAATGCAGGAGAAAACTGGAGCACCTGGTGGAAACCCACACAAACACAGGGAGGACATGCAGAATACACACAGAAGGCACCCCAACTGAGTATCAAACCTGGGACCAATGTTATCCACTGTGCCACTATATTACATAGAAATTCACTACAGCACAAGAAGAAGGGCATTGTACACTACTAAATGCACTTAATGTCAACAACATAGCCATGATCTAGAGGATTGTGATTGGGTCACCAATTTCAACTTACTTACTTATGTGTTCGAGGCCTGGATGCCAAAAAATTTACTTCAAGAGTGAAGCCGATACTTCACAGTAGCTGTCCTTCACAATACTATATTTTTGTAAGTGCTGTAATGCTTTGCACAATGTTCATCTTGCTAGTTAGCATTAATGTAAACTGTAACTACTAATGTATTGACTATAACAGACAATTACAAGTGGGCTTTTCTCCCAGGACCTCTGCTGAAATTGGATTCTTAACAATTGTTAAACACCCGTCTAAGCTTTGTTAAGATCAGGTCTTGCACTATAACAGTGCTGGATCTGATTGTAATTTTGCTGTTTTTTGAGTGTAATCATGGTGCTCCATGCACTACAACAGTATCTTTCATGTGCGCCTGCATTCACAGCAAAAACATCAATACTAATGGTCCTGAAATTAACTGCCTCAGCAAAGCAACACTCCCATCCTTTATTAATATGTAACAATGAAGAAATAATTTTCTCAGGGGACTTGGCAGTGTAGGATGAAGAAAAGCTGTGTTTGAAGTATAACTGTCCTTTACCATACTTTAGAGAATGGGCAAACTGTAGATCATTCTCCAGCAGGGTATTAATGTACAAGTAATACCCACTGAAAATAAGTCCACCTCTTCACAGTAGCATATCAAGCTGTGGTGGAGCTAGGACTGCAAAAAACTAATGACCACCATTACTTTAGACTTGCTAAGCAGAGCTTTTGCTGTTCAGCAAGTGTAAAAAAAAAATAAACAGAAAAAAGTATACGTGTGTGTATGTATGTGTATGTGTGTTTATGTTTCTGTCTGTGTATGTGAGTGAATGTGTATGAAAGCAGAAGACACAGTGTGTGAGAGCGATCCTGTGTGAGTGTGTGTGAGATGAAGAGAGGGAGCGAAAACTATCTTGTGTGATTGAATGTGTGCATGAAAGCAGAGGAGACTGTGTGTGTGTGTGTGTGTGTGTGTGTGTGTGTGTGTGTGTGTGTGTGTGTGTGTGTGTGTGTGATCAACTAAGTGAGAGCAGTCTTGTGTGCATAGCTCTCAACTGTCCAAATTTTTGCAGAATGTCCAGATTTTAGCCTCATATTTTTTGTCTGTTCCTCATAAAATTTGTGGTTTTCTGATGTTTTGCTGCAAATCAGTGAGGAGTGAATTCACTAAATGACAGGCATTTTGAGTTTCAGGCTTTATGTCTTCCAAAAAATGCATTGCAATACAAGACCTTTTATTCTATGTACACCCCCCTTACCCCCCCACTTGGACTCTTAACCCAACTATACTACCACCACTACTAACCACAGTCAAAAATAGCTAGTTGTCTTTACATACTTTAAAATCTTGTCTGACAACTTTGTTACTAATATTATAAATGACAATAAACTATCTTAACTTGCAACATTTTCTGTATATACTGTTGATAATCAATATCTTGTTATTGTATTAAAGCCAATAACCTGTAATGTTGTTTACTATTGCTGCAACTTTGTATCTCTATCATGTACATGATGTGGAGCTTTTCTCCCCGGGCATCCGCTGAAAAAAGGATCTGCGTCCAGTCGGAATTTCCTGGTAAACAAATATAAATAAATAAATAATAAATAAATTATAGCAACTTTCTACGTTTATAAGAGCAATATTTAACATTTGTCCCTAGTTTTGGGGCTTTGTTCCCCCCACTATTTTTGGCTTTGTTGAGATTTTTTGCGCTAAGAAGTTGAGAGTTATGCTTGTGTGAGTGAATGCGAGTATGAAACCAGAGGAGACTGTGTGTGTATATGTATGTGTGCACGAAAGCAGAAGAGACTGGGTGTGTGTGTGTGTGTGTGTGTGTGTGTGTGTGTGAGAGAGAGAGAGAATGGTCTCTCTGTAAAACTGTTGTGTTTTACTTATTTATTTTTTTAAGTACTATTTTATTTTTATGTATTTTTGTAAAATGCTTCCTCCAACACCATTAACATATACTACAGAAAATTTGAAACATTAAGCGGAGGAACTATTTTACATCAAAAATATATAAAAAAATAATATAATACTTAAAAAATAAGTTAGCAAATCACAACGATTTTACAGAGAGCCCATTCTCTAAGCAAAATAATGCCCTCCAGGGTGTGTGCTAATGTGTAATTAATGGCCTTCCAAGGGTGTAGAGGCCCTCTGCATGTGGCTTCAGGCCTTTTAACACCACTGGCAGGTAGTAATTATACATTAACACACACCCTGTCATTGCTTATTGCTTACATATATACTTCTTGTAAATGCTAATATGCTTTGCATAATGTTTATCTTACTTGTTGGCACCAATATATACCGTAAGTGTAATTACTGATGTACTGACTACAACAGACAGTTAAATGTGAGCTTTTCTTCCAAGACCTTTGCTGAAATTGGGCTCTGCTCAGTTACACAAACTGGTTAACAAACTAAATAAAAAATAAATAAACAGAGTACATAAATCAGAGACAGTGTATCACTGTTTATAGTAGTGTAGCTTCTGTTTTTATACTTTTTCTGAAAATTCTCAATATTTCATTATGTTTCTTGTTTTTGTTCATACTAATCAGTAGGCCCATCTTTACTTTGCTTACTTGTCTTTTCTGCTCATTGCACTACCTGATAACATAGGCAGTAATTTCTCTGACATATCTTTGCTGACATTTCAGACTGATAGCAATTCCCTCAATGGACAACTGGATGACAGTGGACCCATGTACTGCTGCTTCCTTTTGATATTCTTTGACTTTCTGTTAGAAAATGTATTCTGCATGACTTGGAGCAAAGGAAAGGTTGATGCCAATCTTCTCGAAAAAACTTTTTATTTTATATAATTAATTAATTTACTTACCATGTGGAAGGTGAAGAAGGAACTTTAGGTGTTTAGCTTACTGGCAAATTGTTGATCAGCTAAAATCACTACACTGTTGTTCATTTTCCTTACTGTCAAAGAATTATTCCCAGTCTGCCTAGATCTCATGCGATTAAAACTGACCTTTATAGGTTGGTAAGAAAACTGCATTTAAAAAGTGTTTTTACTGGTATTAGTAAAAATGTTATTGAATGTGATGAAAGTATGGTGAATTCATGTGATGAAAGTTTTTTTTCAAGTTGTTCTGAGGAAGAAATAAATGCTTATACTGTGCTAGATACAAGTAATGTGAAATACAAGAGTACTTTTTTACCTCCATTTACCCATGAAAGGATTCAGCATTTTATAATATGTTAAATTATGCTGTGGAAAAAAAATTAGCTGAATATAAAAGCTGTCCTAACAAAAGTTATAATCTGACTAAAAATGAATGGAAAATGCTAGTATCATTGAGTAATAAGAATGGTTTAATATTTAAATCTGCTGACGAAGGTAACAAACTGGTAATAATGAGTTGTATGCAATATCTAAAAATGTGTAATGAACATCTACAGGATACTAATGTGGATGAAAAAGTGGAAGTTGGTACTTATAATTCAGCTGTACAAGAATATTCTGATTTATTGAAAAAAGGCCAAAGGTTGAGCTATTTTACTTCTGAAGATGTGAAAAGGAAATGTAATATAGAGGGGTGTAAAAAGGCCTATTTTTACTGCCTCCCAAAAATACATAAACATTTAGTTAACCCCCCAGGTTGTCCGATAAATTCGGGCAAGGAATATTTTTTACATAATATAGGACAATTTTTGCATTTTTATCTTCTACATAAGGTACAAGTGCTACCCTCTTACATAAAGGATGTGCTTGACTTTTGAAAAAACTAGAAAATATACAATAGAAGTAAGATATCTATTGGGTAACTATAGATGTAAAAGCCATTGTACTAATATTCAACATTCTTTTGGTATTGAAGCTGTCAGATTTTTCTTAGGACAGAGCCCAATTACTGAATATATTGTTTAGTTTTTGGATTTTTGTCTCAACAATAACTTTTTGATTTTGGTGGAACTTTATATCGACAAAGACAAGGTACAACTATGGGGGCACCATTTGACCCCTCTTGTGGAAATCTAAGTATGGGCCTTTCTGAAGTTGAATACATCTATAGGACACAATTTTTTCTTAAATATGTAAAAAAGTATTTTAGATTTATCAACGTTCTCATTTTTCTTTATGAAGGGGGGTGGAGGAGGTAGATATTTTTTTGTTGGAATTACAACAAAATACATTTTGTATAGAATTTGATGGGCAGAAGGTAGGTAAAATAGTCTCATATTTAGATGCAATAGCTGATATCAGGTGTTATTTCAGGTCTTCGCTCACATTTTGTAACTTTAGTATTGGTGTTTGGAGTCTTCTATATTGCTGAGTAGTTTTTCTTGCATTTTCTTGTTATTGGTTATAAGTGGTATTCATAGTCCAGGACTTTGCAGCTATATAGCAGTTACCCGCAAAGACAGCTGCTCATATATGTGAATAAGCAAAGTGGAGGTTATTCACCCTGAACAAAGAAAAGTGAAGGTGTTTTGAAAAAGACACATATTTACGGCAGAAGTGTAAAATACCTAAAGTTAAGCATGAAGTACATGCAAAGTAGTATGTGAAAGCCGTAGGCTTTGTATTGCTTCATATGTATTTGGGTAGTACAAACAGGTGTAGTTATGCATGATCACTCTTCAAAAACTTACGGCACGTGGCAGACTACACAGCTTTTATTATTAATATTTTAATAAATTATGGAGTTTAAAATATTTTATATAGTGGTATCCTTATGTGGACACTGCTGATTACTTTAAAGAATGTGAAGGGGGAAAAGAGGAAATTAAAAAAGGGGAGACACAATGAAGATGGAGACAGCAAGAACACGTCAGGAGAGTTGTATTGGAGGATATGGGAGAGGAGGGAAACTATGTTTTCGGTGGGGGATAACCCCCCCTTTTTAATTTTTTTTTTTTACATAAGAGGGTAGTGTGAGTGGAAAATAGGTAAAATTGTAAAAAAGAAAGGATAAGGGTGGAAGGGGTGATGAGGAGGGAAGTAGTGGTGATGAGGAATGGCACCAGCAATAGTTCCCAGTCCACAGAGCCTCAAAAATTTCCGTTCCCAGGAAGTGTTGTAGTGGAGTGTTGATGGAGTGGGGGCATGTAGTAGTACGCTGGTCAGCACTAGCTGTGACAATGTGTCTTGTTCATGGTGAAGAGAGACCTTGACTGGCTGAATCCATCTGCCCATGGCCTACTCCAGCAGGTCATCAACCAATTTCCGAAGTCCCCATTCAATGAGGCTTGCCAGGCTGCTATATGGCAGGGGGAGGGGAGCCTGCAATACTCATGCCACCACCCTAACCCTGAGAAGACATTGTTGGGCAGGCAGAAGGTGAATGCTCCCAGACCTGGGAGCTACTTGCCTAGCCTGCTACTGAGGAATTTGGATCTGTAAAAAATGAAGACAAATGGGTGAGGAAGAAAGTAAAGAAGGATAAAATCAATTCAACCTCAAGGAATTGATGCTCATTGCTCAGTGCCAGGAGCCTAAATAAAAAAAATTACCCCTCACACTTGAGAATATAGACATCTGTGAAGTTACTGAGACATGGTTTATAGCAGGATTGAGCACCCTGGCAGTGCAAAGTTTCAGTGCCTGCTAGACATTTAGACCAATCTGCACAGACAAGGGCTAAAGCTGGAGTGTCTCAGTATACATCAATAAAAAGCATACCTCTAGGGTGGTCAAACAGGATGACATACTGGAGTTCTTCCACACTTAGATTACCATAAACAAAACCCTGTGCCATATCCTAGCCAGTTATAGGTCACCATCCATGTAACAAGAAGCTCACAATGCATACTTGGTTCTACTGGAGGCGCTTATCATGCAACCTAACACACTACTCATGGGAGACTTTAATTACCCCTCTATAGACTGGGACTCCTACATGGCCTCAAATCTACAGGCACAGAGATTCCTGGACTTCATAAATACAAACACCCTTGACCAAATAGTGAATACACCCACTATAGGCTTCAACATATTGGATCTCATGCTCACAAATATGGGAAAATGCTGCACTCCCTCAATGTCTTGTCCTTCCTGGTAAGGTCTGGTGATAAAGCTGTCTCCTTCAAAAATCAACTCCACAATCGCACTAAAACCAATAGGAGTTAGGAACTATCCCAGAGCAAATTACCTTTTATTAAGTGATCTATCCATTCACAACCCCCTTTTTTTTTCTATTTTTGGATATGAAATTGGGGTGTCACTTCAACAGTGATAATCACTTAGGCCCAAGGGTTACACTGCCATATGGCTAACCTTGCCGCAGGAGTTCTTTCACACCACACACTCACACCTATGCTAATTTAGAGTGTTAATTTTAATTTTTTTAAGTGATGGTTTGTCAAAATTCAATGCCCTTCCAAACCCAGAGAACACAGCAGCCTATGCTGAATTGCTGTCAGAAACTCTGTACAACCATGTCAATGGCTGCATAGGTGCTGCTGTACCTACCAGAAGTAATCCCAGGACTATCCCCAGAAACAAATTGCCCTGGTACAGCCAAACTTAAACAGGATATAAAACAAAAGTAAAACATAGCAATAATCAGGAAGGGTAATTCCTACAAACATAAAAATGCTCATCAAATCTAATATACAAGTAAGAGGGCAACCTTAATCAAGCAAAGCCAGCTTTGAGGTTGAGATAGCATCCTAGGTGAAGGATGACCATAAGGTCTTTTTCAGCTTTGTCAGAAGGCTCTGGGCAGCACATAGCAGTGTGCTGAACTGCTGGTTAATGGTGCCATATTCACTGAGCCTGGCAATATAGTGAACCTGTCAGTGGACAATTTCATTTCCAACTTTACCCCCTCTTACCCAACCATCCCCTCAAAAATGCCCTCAAACATAACCCCTCCAGCTATAACTAGGAAGCATGTACTGGCTGCACTCACTAAATCCAAGAACACAGCCTCAGTGGGCCCTGATAACATCCCAGGATGTCTCCTGTTGCCTTATTTGGACGTCTGGAGTCACTATTTAACTGTAGTCTTAAAATAGGCTTTGTGTCATGTGACTGGAGGACTGTAACCATCATCCCCCTTCATAAGGGAGGACCTTCAACAGATCCTGGAAATTACAGACTCGTTAGTCTGACTAATCTTATTTGCAAAGCTATGGAAAGAATTATCATGGAAATTATAAACAAGAGCATAGAAGACCTCTAGACAGTGGATCCATCCCAGTTTGGCTTTGTGAAAAGAAGGTCATGCTTACTGAATCTGGTGGACTTCTTTAAAAGATCACTAAGGCAGTGGATGAGGGGAAAATGGTGAAAACTGCATATCTAGATTTGGCTAAAGGATTTGATACAATACCCCACTCAGAGATTGTCAACAAACTTATGAAATGAGGCATAAACCCCTTTATAGCATGTTGAATAGCTCTGGCTAACTGATTGGAACCAGGAGGTTAAAATTAGTGAGGCCACACCAAAAGAGGCTGGTTACAAGCAGAGTCCACCAGGGCTTTGTGCTAGGACCACTTCTCTTGGGCATCTACGTCTCAGATATTGAAGCCAATATCAAAGGCCTCTGCCTAACCAACTTCACAGATGATTGCAAACTGGGTGGTCATTGAGTCCCACCAAGATGATAACACTCTTAAAGAAGGTATAACACAGGTAAACGCTTGGTGCCAAAACCATGGCTTAAAACTCAATACCAACAAATGCATTATGGTACCTTTTGGGGAGATGGCCACCATCATCAATAAAGCACCCCTAAAAGTTGATTCACTAGTCAGAGATCTGGGAACTCTTTTAGATAGTAATCTAGCCTTTGACCAACATGTGTCCAAGGTAGTAAGAAAATCTTTTTATGTTACTCAACTTATAAGCTAAGGTGTGGCATCTAGGTTAAGAGAGGTCATTATAACACTGTAATCATCCCTCATCAGACCCATCATAGAGTATAATATCCCCTTAAGTATGTACCTGACCAGACACATGCAGGAATTTGGAAGCTTACAAAGGTTCCTTACAAAAACAATACAGGGAGTAAACACAATCTCCTATGCTGATCACCTCAAAGTCCTGTCTCTTTAATTGGTATCATACAGATTTCTGAGAGGTGATCTTTGTCTGGCATACAAGGCATTCCTGGACCCTGTTTTGATGAACCATTTGCATATCTGCAAAAGAAACAGCATCAGAACTGCTAGATTAAAATATTTACATTTTGCTTGTGAGATAAATAGGACATGTTGGGGAGATAGATGTGTATTTCAGAGAATTCCTCTCCCTCTGGAGCAGGTTCTCCATCCATGTGAAGAAGAGTTCCTCCTTATCCCTATTTAAGCACAACTTGGTCTAATGAATGGGTAATCAAGAATTCACCCGGTTGCACACCTAGGCTTATAAATGCACTAGTGGTTGTTAACCTAGTATACACCTTTGAACAAAGGAATGCATAATTAAAATAAGAAAAAGGGTGAAAAAAGGAGGGGAGAGAGAGAGAAATGAGAAAATATGATAAATTCACACATTGTGTTAAACAGTATTCAATTTCTTTTAAAATTTTTATTTTTATAAATCTTTATTCAAGTAAAACAGGATATATGGAAAGTGCTTACATATACCTGGGACTACTAATTTAGGAAGTGCTTATATGTACATGGGAAGAAGTGTTTATGCAGATTTGATGAAATGATATAGGAAGTGCTTATGCATACTTGGGAATAAAGACTGTATTGCCATCAAGTTTTTGTGGAGTTTATATTTTTCAGTCTTCTGTGTAAACTTAAATGACCATATTTGTGCCTGATATGCATTTGTTTGCAATACTGTAATAAGGACACCCTTTATAAATGCTTGCATCTTATAAAACTAGTTAAAGACATAATACTGCAGTTATACATTGGCATATCTTTTACATTTGTTTGCAATAATGTACCGAATGTACTGTAGTACTTCAGTTACCATCCTTCATAAATTATTTCTTTATATACATTAACAAAATCAGTTAAAGACAGAATGCTGTTTGCTACTTTATTCACTCTTACCAATGGCTCCATCTAGCCTAACTGTTCTCCTACCATGTGGACACCTGTTGTATTTAATTACCTTGTTGGCTAGTAAGGGAGGACATAAAACAATTATTGTTTATCTGTCTTTCATCTCTTTTTTCCTTAATATTTCTGATGTCACTAGTACCTAATATGCAAGACATTTCATTCATTGTCATACTTGTGTACTATGCATTTGTTTAGATATTTATTAATATCTGAATTTTCATACTTTGCCAATCTTTTCTTTATTGCAAGTTATAAATAAATTGTTATACTTATAGTGGAATGGTGTTTTAAAATATTATGGTTTACATGTAACAGTCTGTGAATTGTGTTCAGGCAGAGAGTGTATATCCACACAAAAATGTAACAATTCAATAAAGTTTTCAGTTTGTTAGATGTACAAAAGTGTGTACTTTCATGGTTTTATATCAAATAATTTTAAGGTTATAAGGAGATGATTTAAAAATGTATACAGAAATAATACAGGAGTAATAGAAATGGTCATTTCTCACTAAAGTATGTGCTGGTCATTCACTTGATACAGCAACCTCCACTCTGAATAGGGTGTGGTGCTGGAATGAGAGTTCAATCATCTTGTATGTGCAGTTAATATTGTGGAAGAAATGGCTGTATTATACAGTTACTATACTGATAAATATTTTCTGGCCTACACAAATAAATGGTCTGCATATACTTTAGGTACTACCTAAGTGAGTGCAATACTAAATGAAATTATGTTCAGTTCAGTTTGGTTACTTTATTTGTCCCCATATTAAATTTGTTTTACAGTCACAAGGTCAGCGTTGGTCTCAACATGCATTTAACATATAACATATAACATGCATACATTTAGACAAACACAATCAAAACATAATTTAACTTAAGAATTATATTAAAATACATCCCTTATAGTAATCCATTTTACATTTCAAAGCAGATACTTTCAACCAGATGAAAAGTTTGAAAATTCAGCATGTACAAATACAGTTATTCTTCCTGTTTTCCTTTTTAAAGTCAAGCACATTTACTATTAATCTGAGCAATAACTGCTGGAATATAACTATTCTTATACCATTTTGTTTTACACATTGAAAATAAATACCTTCTTACAGATGAAAGAACATGTTATTCAATGTATTACAGATGTAAAATGTCCTTTAAAATTAAACCAGTTAAATTTTCCAACCATCTAACATCTAAGGACATGAGGTTCAATTGTTGATCATGACTCATTTTACTAGACCATTTCACAATTTGATCCAGAGAATTCTTACTTTTTATCGACAGTTATTCACACCTTGCTCGATAAAATAGAACCATCATTTGTTATCTATGTGTAAGTAGGACACTTTTTTCAAACAAGACAATCTTTGATGTCCTTTTTTTTTTTTTTACATACGGCTTCACAATTTTTCTCAAAATTCAACTTGGAATCTATAATTGTCCCAAGGTATTTATAGGATTGTACACATTCAACTATCTGACCTTTTATAAATGTTACATCGTGTGTATGTGCACATTTTCTAAAGTCAATTATCATATCTTTAGATTTTGGTATATTTAACTGAAGTTAAGACTCATCACTCTAAATCACTAATAACTGGACCATGACTGGTCTCATTATCTTTAAGCTGACTAATTATAACAACATCATCTACATATTTAAAATGGTCCCTATTCTCATACATACTTGTACATGAATTTGTGTAAAGAATAAACAAAAGGGCAGAAAGTACACATGCTTGTGGAGCTCCTGTTGAGAAATAAACCTGATTAGACAACATTCTGTTTACTCTTACTCTTTGTGTTTTGTTTATCAAAAAAAATCTTAAGATCTAGCGCATAAGATTATTACTCAGATAAAACTACTCTTGCAACCTACCAATTAATACATATGGCTGAATCATATTAAAAACAGAAGAAAAGTCAACAAGCAAGAGCCTAGCATGTGACCCACTATTTTCCAGATATTTAATAAAATAAGTAAATTAAGGGAAGTAATTGTTGCATCTTCTACACCTCTACATGGTCTGTAAGCAAACTGCATAGGATCAGGCACATGCTCAGTCTTCTTTAGTATTTCTAACTTTATCAACCTTTCAAAGATTTTCATTACAATTAACATAAAAGCTACTGGTCTAAAGTGATTAAGATTTTTATACATTTAGATTTTGGAATTGGAAGTACTACGGCATCTTTCCATATTTTAGATGTATGCTCTATCTGCAAGGACTTATTAAATATATAATGAAATACTGAACTTAATTCTCTTGCACAATTTTTAAGTACATGACCACAAAGATTATCAGGCTCACCACTTTGCCTTATTTTTATTGAAAGAAATGCTTTTTCTACCCTTTTTTGATCTCTTCTAAAATATTGATTATCAACCAGCTTTTGCTTTAAATTATGTATATCATTACTAAAATGTGAAGTATTAAATGGTTAAAAAAGAGGTTGAGATCATTAGCAAAATTAAAATATGTACACCATCCATCCAATATAATCTGGCCACTGCTTTTTTACTTCTGGATACCTATTATAGTTTTCATAAGAGACCACACTGATCCAAGATCATTTGTGGCCATCTTATTCTCTAATTCAGTTTTATATTTTTGTTTTGCTCTTAAAATTTCTATTTTCAACTTTTTTAGTGTCTTCATGTAAATCAAACATGTCTCCTTCCTTAAAAGCCTTTTTCTTTATATTAGACTCAACAGATCTATCTACCCATGGCTTATTATTTGGGTAAACTCTAACTTGCTTACATGGCACAATTATATATCTACAAAAAGCAATATTTGAAAAAATTACATCAGCAAAGTTGTCCAGACCATCATCAGAAGATGTTTTAAACATGTCCCAATCAGTACTGTCATAACATTCCTGTAAGCACTGTACTGGCTTTTCATTCCAGATCTTTACATCCTTTATCTGTGCTTTCTCTCCCTTTAAAACTGTTTATATGTAGGCAATAATTTCATGCAATTATGATTTGCCGAGCCCAATGGAGGTAATGGAAATGCTTTATGAACACCTTTTATTGACCCATAACAAAGATCTAGAATCTTATTTCACCTAGTCGGAAAGGAAACATACTGATAAAAATGTGCTAATGTCATTTTAAGAGAAACATGATTGAAAACACCCAGTATAAAATTTGCCCCTTCAGGTGAAATATTTTGCAATTTTTGTACCACCCTAAAAATAATATTTGCAGCAGAGGTAGCAATTGCTTTTGGATGAATATATAATATTTTTATGAAAAGTTCAATATCTGATGCACAAATGTATTCTCTCACAGTCATTATCGTTTGTTCACATATAAACATACCTCATCTCCTTGTACTTTCTTCACTGTTTCAAACTCTCAATCCATATGAAATGGTGCTCCAAAACCACCAATAAAAGAATCATTGTCCTGGTCATGCTCAGTAAACCATGTTTCCTTAAAGACCATAATACAACAGTCTCTAAAATTTTTCTGGTAATGGACATTCCCCTGAAGTTTGTTGACTTTACTTCTTAGAGACTGAATATTCCTCATAATTATTGACGGCAAAGGAATTCAATTAAACTGCTGTTTCTTTAGGTGCAATCTAGTGCCTCCTCTTTTAACTTGTTTCTTTTTTTATTTTTCAATGCATGATCAGTCTTATTAACTTGTCCCAAAGTTCTACTCAATAGCTGTGGTATAAGAACTTTAATGCAAGCTGCACTCGCACAGTTAAATCTCAGCAACATTTCTCTGGTATATTGTATCTTGCTTTCTCAGTGCAAAACTCCATCAACTCCATTACCTCCACACATGAATAAACAAATGAAATAAAATACCCAAGACAATGAAAAGATAAAAGTCCATTTTAAAGAGAAAAAAAATGGCACGACCAACAGGAGCACATATAACATGTCAAACGCTACTCTCTCACTGCTGGTCGCTGTAGAAATGTAAATTTTTTTTTGCTTTTTATATAAATAAATATTTTTATAAACTTGAAAAATAGTTGTAAGCATACTCATGCAGATTTACAGACATATATATGCAGATTATTATTTTACTCATACATACAGTATATTACATTTGTATTTATACACACAATTATGTATCACATAAATATTCCATATATTTGTATACAGATGTAGTTCTGTATACAGATATGTTTATGGTTTCTTTTGCATTATTATAATAAAATTATAGATACGTATTTTCAGTTATACATAGTTCTTCTAGCAAATACCTTCAATTATACAAATTTCTTATAGATTATTTTTAAAATCTCTGTTTAATTTGACCAAAAACTAATACTTACTATAGAATTCTGAGCTTCTTGCCACTGCCTGGTCAGCCCACTCAACTAACTGGTCAGGCCTATGTTTCTGTAAGTCATTGTACCTGTGGCAACACTGGTGGCCAGAGCAGTTGATTCCTGTCAGGGAAGACAGGTGCTCACACAACTCCATCTTTTATCATCCAGAACCTCACATTCACAACTGAATGCTATCCAAGTATGACTCACTAAGAAGGTAGTCCTTTATCAAGTTCTCCTTATGTGACCATATATATATATATATATATATATATATATATATATATATATATATACACACACACACACACATACACACATATTTTATTTATTATTTATTTATTTATTTTACATTTGTTGACCGGGATAGTCCGACTGGATAACATGTCCATTTTCAGCGGAGGCCCGGGGAGAAAAGCTCCACAGAAAATAAATAAATAAATAACATAGACAAGACATAATAGATGCATTAACATAAGTTACAAACAGTGAAGCTAACAGTCTTTGCAATTAATCAGTTAACATTAGAACAGGTGGCTAAACATTAAAAACAGTTTAGATATAGACATAATTTTTGTGTTAGTTCATTAATCAGGCTTAGAACAGGGGCATATCCAGTGTTTTATAAAGAATGTTTTCAGAATTTTTTTGAATAGAGGTAGGGAGGATTCCAGATTGAGCTCTGTTGGAAGTGAGTTCCATGATTTTCCAGCTGAGTTGGCAAACAGAGAGTCACCAGCTAGGTTATTAGATTTAATTGTTTGCACCTGAAGTCTGTTGGATGAGCATAGTGGTCGGTTATTGCTGTAGGGACTGATGATGTTGTTGAGTGCTGGTGTGTTTTCTGGATGGTTAAGGATATTATCTGCTATTAGGAGCTGACTGAACTGTATGCAGTTTGGGAGTTCAAGCCAGCCTAGAAGCTTTAAATTATGACAGTGGTGGGTCCGATATGCAGTACCTGTGGCAAATTTGGCAATATGGTTATAACAAGAGGCTAGTTTGTTTAGATCAGTTTTATTCAAGTTGGAGAAAAGAGTGGATGCATAGAGGAGGATGGAGAGTAGGTGGGAATGAGCAACGGCAGTTCTAGCAGGTGGGGTGAGGAAAGACTTAACTTTGTAGAGGGAGCCAAGTTTACTATTAACATTTTTGATAGTTTTACTGACATGCATATCAAATTTAAGGTTGTTATCGATAGTTACACCCAGGAGTTTGGTATGGATATTGGGGGAGATGATTGTCCCATTATTAGCTGTAATAGAAAAGAGGGGTTGATAGGCCTTCCGTGTGGGTGAGAAGAGGAGCAACTTGGTTTTATTAGGGTTTAAGATCAGCCATTGGTTAGATAGCCATTTATCCACTGAGCTAAAGATGTTTTCAGTTAGTGTGAGTAGTTGCGTCTCAGAGTTGGCAGAGCAGATCATGGTAGTGTCGTCTGCATACTGGATGCAGGCGGCATCTGGGATATCAGTGTGGAGGTCATTGATAAATATGGAAAAGAGAAGGGGTCCTAGTATGGAGCTCTGGGGAACTCCAAGAGTGACAGGCAAGCGAGTGGACAGCTTGTCCTGCCAGATGACTGCCTGTTGTCTTCCGTGCAGGTAAGATTGAAACCAGTGGACAGCATGATTGTCAAAGGAGAGGGCTTTCATAGTATTGATAAGTAGTTGGTGGTTAACCATATCAAAAGCCTTTGAGAGATCTAGAAAGAGTGCTGAGGATAGCTTATTGTTGTTATGGTTGTGGTTGATAACATTGGAGAAAGAAAGGAGAACTGATGTGGTACTGTGGGATGGCCTAAAGCCATGTTGGGAGTTGGCCAGCAGCTTGTTATGGACAAGATAGTGCATGAGTTGTTTTTGGACACAGTTCTCCATGATTTTGGCTAGCGGTGACAGTATTGCTATGGGGCTGAAATTAGATAAGTCATTGGAGCTGCCTCCTTTATGTAGAGGTATAATGTGAGATATTTTGCAGATTTGGGGAATGGTAGCTTCAGTAATGGATCTGTTGATCAATATAGAGATGGGGAATGCTGTGCTATCTGCAGCTATCTGTAAACTCTGCAGAAAGGAGGTCAGCTGTTAAAGTGGTTGGTCTTAGCTTTTTTAATAAGATTCAAATGAATGAAGTAGGAATAGGTTTAAAGTTGAAGGAGAATTGGGTACTGGGTGTGGATAGGTTTGGGTAGTCTCTGTTGGGATTTAGTTTAGTAGCTAGAGATTGGACAGACTCTGTGAAGAAGTTGTTAAAGTAATTTGCAATGTCCTCTGGGGATTTGTGATTAGAGTTAGAAGGGGGTAGAGTGGTAGTATTGCCCTGGTATAGAAGTTTGTTTATACTGGCCCAAAACTTTTGAGGTTTATTTTGGTTCTTCAATTGAAGATTGCAGTAGAAATACTTTCTATCTGAGATTATAGATTTTTTAGTGTCATTCTTTAGTTGTCGGTATTTGAGGTGGCCAAGTGGGGCTTTTGTTGCCTGCCAGGTTACCCATGCCTTATTTCTGAGCGAGATTTTAGATTTGCTTTCTTTAGAAAGCCATGGTGCAGTTTTCCACTTTATATAAATATATATATATATATATATATATATATATATATATATATATATATATATATATATATACAGTGGATATAAAAAGTGTACACACCCCTGTTAAAAATGCCAGATTTTTGTGATATAAAAAATTAGACCACAATAAATCATTTCAAATATTTTCCCACCTTTAATGTGATCTATAACCTGTACAATTCAATTGAAAAACAAACAAAACTGTTAGGGGAAAAAATATAAAAAATAAAAAAAATGTACAATAAGCTGGTTACATAAGTGTGCACACCCTTAAACTAATACTTTGTTGAACCACCTTTGATTTAATTACAGCATTCAGTATTCTTGGGTACACACCTGCCATTAATTAAAGAGACTCTGATTAACCGCAAATAATGTTCAGCTGTCCTAATAGGAATTTCCTGACATTTACTCAGTTGCCTGCTACAACAAAAAGCATGGTTCGCAGAGAGCTTACAAAGCATCAAAGGGAACTCATTGTTGAAAGGTATCAGTCAGGGGAAGGGTACAAAAAAAATTTCCACAGCATTGGATATACCATGGAACACAGTGAAGACAGTCATCAAAAAGTGGAGAAAATATGGGGCAACAGTGACTTTGCAAAGAAGTGGATGTCCCTCCAAAACTGATGAAAAGACAAGACAAAAACTGGTTAGGGAGGCTGCCAAGACACCTACAGCAACACTGAAGGAGCTGCAGGAATTTCTGGCAAGTACTGGTTGTGTACTGCATGTGATAACAATCTCCTGTATTCTCCATATGTCTGGGCTATGGGGTAGTGTTGCTAGATGGATGCCTTTTCTTACACAGAAAAACATCCAGGCCCAGCTAAAATTTGCAAAGCAATACACCAAGTCTCCCAAAGGCATGTGGGAAAATGTTTTATGGTCTGATGAAACCAAGGTTGAACTTTTTGGCCACAATTCCAAAAGGTACATTTGGCACAAAAACAACACTTCACATCACCAAAAGAACACCATCCCCACGGTGAAGCATGGTGGTGGCAGTATCATACTTTGGGGCTGCTTTTCTTCAGCTGGAACTGGGGATTTAGTCAAGGTGGAGGGAATTATGAAGAGTTCCAAATACCAGTCACTTTTGGCCCAAAACCTTCAGGCGTCTGCCAGAAAGCTGAAGATGAAGAGGCATTTCATCTTTCAACACCACAATGATCCCAAGCATACATCCAAATCAACAAAAGAATGGCTTCATCAGAAGAAAATTAAAGTTTTGGAATGGTCCAGCCAGAGCCTAGACCTAAATACAATAGAAAATCTGTTGGGTGACCCAAAGAGGGCTGTGCACAAGAGATGCCCTCAGAATCTGAGAGATTTGAAGCACTTTTGCAAGGAAGAGTGGGCAAATATTGTCAAGTCAAGATGTGCCATGCTGATAGACTCCTACCCAAGAAGACTGAATGTTGTAATTAAATGAAAGGTGCTTCAACAAAGTATTAGTTTAAGGGTGTGCACACTTATGCAACCAGCTTATTGTATGTTTTTTATTTTTTATATTTTTCCCCTAACAGATTTGTTTGTTTTTGAATTGAATTGTGCAGGTTATAGGTCACATTAAAGGTGGGACAAATTTTGAAATGATTTATTGTGGTCTCATTTTTTATGTCACAAAAACCTGGCATTTTAACGGGTGTGTAAACTTATATATATACACACATATTTATGCAATACCGCTTGTTTTACAAATTTGGATTACAATCTAATGATTCTGAACTGTTGCGTGCAATGTGCATGGTTCAGTTTGATTATCACGGGCATTGGTGGTTGGCTTGTCTTCTTCCACTCTTTTATGAGTGTGGGGGTACATTTCTTCAATTGCTGGCCCCCCCACATCAGACTAAGTACCACTAAGCAGGTGCATTGGTCTGCTGTTCCCCAGCCTGACCCACTTAATAGTTCAATAGGTTCAGCAATGGGTCACAGGTGCAGGTTTAATGTTATCTGTTAAGCCGCACTTTTATTTCACTGATGTGATAGCATAAATTCTGCTCTTGACTTGCAATTCCAGACCCCTCCTCTCCTGCAGTGTAAAAAATGAAAGAGTTCAGTGTCACTATGCCAGCCAGCATGCCTGCAGCATTCATCAACTTATTTGCCCAGATGAAAGGAATGGACCGAACGATAATGACAGACATTTGAGTTTCAGACTTCATACCATTTAGAAAATTCATGCAAACACAAAACCTGTTATTCTATCAGCTTTCTAAATTTGTAAGAGCAATATTTAAAATGTCCCTTTGTTCCCCCCATTATTTAATAGATTTCTTGCTGTAAGAGGTTGAGACTCGAGGTATGTACTCTCAACAGAAAATATAAGTAGTGGAGAGTAGTGAACTCTGGGCTGGCAATTGTTAGTTTGTCATAGTGTGTGTGTGTGTGTGTGTGTGTGTGTGTGTGTGTGTGTGTGTGTGTGTGTGTGTGTGTGTGTGTGTGTGTGTATGTGCGTGTGTGAATGAATTGTCAACACAGAATGAGTGAAGGGCTGCCTGCAAGAGAGCACGTGGTGGTCAACTGTCCTGGTTTTCAGGAACCCTTTACTCCTTTAATAATAATATACATTTCAGTTTTAGACTTCAGATCCTTCAGAAGAAAAAGTACTAAAACTAATCCTATTATTCTAGCAATTTTCTAATTTAATAAGAGCAATATATAAAGTTTGCCTCCATTTTTGGGACTTTGTCTCACCATTATTTTACATGTTGTCCAGATTTCTTAAGTTGCACTAAGAGATGTATGAGAGCATACCTGTCCTGTCCCTGATTTTGACCCAAATTTCTCTCTATCTTAATCCATCATAAGACTGATGGCTCTTAGAGAAAAGGTGATAAATTACCCTAAATAAGTAATGACAATAATTTGAATTATAGGCTTCTTTTACTACTGAAAAGTTTATGTTAATTCACATTCTCTTATTCGGTCAATGGGTCAACAACATTAATAATACTAATGTCTTAAGGGTTTTCAATGTCACTGATTGTTTCTGATTATTTCTGTATTCAAAATATTCCTTTTCATCCTCATCCTACCAGTTTTTTTAATATTCATTCATATGACTTTTTTAATACTCATTCATGTGATATTTTAAATTATGTTTTATATGAAGTATTTGTTTTACGTTGATTTCATCAGTGTTCTTAGTATGAGAATTTTTCATTCTATGCATTGTTTTTAAATTTTCTTACACTTTTAACTGGGATAGGAAGCATTTCTGCTTAATGATGGTTTAGCATTGGACATTTCCATTTTTTGTTTTCCAACTTGGTATCTCCCTAGGTTCATTTAGCTTATGATTGGTTATGCTGTAATTAATTGATTAATTTCATTTAATATTGTGATTGGGTGATACACCTGCCTTGTAATGCGTTTAACAAGTTTGGTACTTGATACTTCAGTTTTGATGAAGTCCTGTTTTTAGGGATGAAAGCGCTAAACTTTTTGTCCAATTTATTTCTTGGTAATAAATTATTAGACACTGTTGGGTTGTGACTGGCCTTTTGTCAAGTTTTACACTTGGTTATTTGTTTTTTCTTGGCTGATACTTTGGTGGTTATTTATGTATTTGTCCCTGATGCTTTTGAGATTTTTCCTGGATTGATTGAGAGCTATGGTGTAGAGTAAAAGCACATTGTTACCAATACTTGTGTGGTAGCATGTTATGTAATTACTTCTTTACCATTACCAGACATTTTTGAGAGTTTGGGGAAATTATGACATCCTATTTTGTTTGTCTTGTGCAGTTGTGCTAGGTGGTGAATTAATTTACATTTAAATAATGACAATAATTAATTATAGACTTCAGAAAATGAATATGAATTCACTTTTCTTATTGTGGCTCAGGTTAATAGTACTAACGTTAAGTATCTTTAATTGTCCCCAATTATTTCTGGTGACTGGCTGGTGATTTTGGGGAATAGGTGGTGAATAATAACAGCACAACGGTATTACAGTTATAGGCTTCTTTTACTTCAGAAAATGTATTTTGATTAACTTTTATTATTCTGTCAGTGTCTCAAATTAAGAGTAGTAATATTTTAAAAGTGTTTGTGATTGTCCCTAATTATTTCTGGATTTGTCTCTGATTTGTTGAGAGGTGAACTATGGATGGTGAATGACTAATGACATTTGGAGAAAAGGTGGTGAATGAATTACATTCTAATGGCACTAGTACAGTTATAGACTTTTTTACTTCAGTAAATGTACATTGATTTATTATTCTGTCAGTGGCTCAAGTTCATAATAATAATATTTTAAGTGTTCCTGATTCTCTGGACTGCTCCATTCTGGATTTATCCCTGATTTCTTGAGAGCTATGGATGGTGACTGCTTCTAATTATACAAAGAAAGTTGAAAGTTAATATAGGTATTGCAGTGTACTGGTACACACACACACACACACACACACACACACACACACACACACACACACACACACACACACACACACACACACACACACACACACACACGTGCACACTATATACAGACACACATACATATTCAGATGCATACACATGCATGCAGATACTGTAAAATATGCATTTCAGAGGGCTTTTGTTGTCACAGTCTGCTGTTGTGCTTTGTTTCCACCTGAGGGTTGTTGAACCCCTGCAGAAGAGGCTGTGTAAAACTAATGTCAAGAATGTATATGTACTAAGTAAGCAGTGCCTCCAAAGATTAAGTCAGTTATTGTGTAATGTCAGTGTCATGCTTCTAAGCAACTAAAGCTGTAGAGTCAATTTCATAGGAATGCTGAGCTGTAAGCTTTTTGGTTAGAATTGCAGTCCTAAGTGTACTGTGTACCGGAGTTGTGAATGCGCTGTTCTCTGAAAGTTTTGTAATACACTCAGAGGCAGACTGAGGTATAGCCGTTATATGCAGTTCTCTTTAATCCCATAGACTTGCATTGACAGTCCTGTATCAATGAGACAGTATATTACTGACCATGACCTAGAAGAAGCATTCCCCAATGTTGAAACTGTGTTCCATATATTCCTGTGTATACCTGTTGCCAGTGCCAGTGGGGAGAGGTCCCTCTCTTGTTTAAAAAGGATAAAAAGTGAAGGAAGAACATCCATGCGCCAAGAACAGTTATCTGCTTTATCTTTGTTAGCAGTGGAATCGGCTTTGGTCAAACACTTGGAGTTTGATGGTCTTGTGGATACTTTCTCAAAGAGAAAAATCATGTAAAGTTAAATTGTAAAGCTTGTGTGGGGAAATGTAGTAGAGAGACTGAATTCAATGATGGGTGGTACAACAAGGTTGTGACATCATGTGACATGGGAACCCAAGTCCAGTGTCCTGCCTTGGACTCCATATGACCTTGATCCAACTCTGGATGCATAGTATGGTGGCACACCAAGCATTTGTGGCTGTATCCATTTGTAGACTAGTCAGGACTTACCAGACTCAAGCAGGAATCAGTCTTGGAAGAGGAAGAGGATGGGGTACTGTCTGGACAAATTGGGCAGATCATATGAGACTACAAGTGCTTCTCAAGAAAGTACTTTAATTAGTTGGGGAGCACAACAGACTTTATGCAGGCCACTTCTGGGTTCATCTACACCTAGCAGAACCTCTCATCTGAGGTCCAAGTCATGGTCTCACAGCACTGTTAATTCAGTGGGTGCAGGATCACCTGCATCAAGTAGGTCACTACATTGGACCAACTCATTATGCAGCTCTCATGAAATTTCGTCAAAATCACTTGCACCATCAGCTAGCCTGGCTTTAGGAGATGTGTATGACACATTTGAACATGACCTACTGTGAATCAATTGTGACATTTCTGTTAACTTACAATTTGGCCTTCACAAATATAGGGGAATATTTAATTCAAAAGGGAATAAGTTATTCAAAAAAGAGGTTGGATTTATGACTGTTTTCAATTTCTGGCATTCCATTTTTGTAATGGTACATCTTAAAACCTCACTGAACTGTGGAAAGTATGTCATAACAAAAGGCTGCAGTGATTAACACCATTAATGCTATAGACACTGACATTGCTACAGCTGCCAGTTATCTACAACTTCAAAGTAGTAATACAGACGTTTTTAGGGAAGCAAATACAGATTAAAATGAGTACCCTGCCACGTAAAGAAAAACTGCTGTCACTTCACCCTCACCACCACAGAAAAGATGATATTTTTGTCTCTGAGAACACAAATTGTTCTGGATGATAAAATAAAATAATCTGATATGCAGTACAACAGGTTACATACTTCAAACTGAAAAAACATGGCATAATAATAATAATAAAAAAGTATGATACGTTTTCACTGAAAAGCAAGGCATGAACTCATGTTAAGCACTGAATTAACACTCAGTAGATGAATACTTAGGTGACCCACCTCAGTAGAATTTATTGTGCAAAACTTTTAAAAATCTGATTATTACTTACATTATAACTTACAACATCGCTGAACTTGAGTCAGTGAGCACTAAGGCATGACTTTTACAAACAATAATATCAGTAACTGTTCCGAAATTAAAAAATAAAAAATAAAAATAAAAAAATATATCTATATCTATATCTATATCTATATCTATATATATATATATATATATATATATATTTATTTAAAGATGAGAAGGAATGTCAGATGAACAGTGAAGCAACCATGCACTACATAACATAGCCCACAGATATCACTGCATGCATCAGTTATACTCTATATATTTTTACAAGAAAGGAAACACTAACCTGAAGGTCATGGTCCATACTTCTGGAATGGACACTGTCCCAGTACCTGCGCAGCCATATGTTATGCAGGAGCCTGCCACATGGACTCCATTAGCTGGTCAGCATTAGTCATAGTAGGACTGGACCTGGTAGCTGCAGTGATGGCATGGGTTTCTTCACCACCAGACCAGTGCATAATCAAGTTGTGCAGAATGTAACATGCCGTAAACATCCTGCATGTAATAGCTGAGTCATACTGAAGGCCTCCACCTGACTCTTCCGGGCACGTAAAACAACTCTTCAGTAGGCCAAAGACCTTCTCAATGAAAATGCAGTTCTGTGACAGGTCAGTGTTGTAGGTCTGTTCTGCAGTTTCACTTGGGTTTCTCACTGGTGTCATGAGTCATAGCTTCAGTAGATAGCCAATATCACCTGAAAGGCAAAAAAAAAGACAGAGAGACAGAGCGAGAGAGAGAGAGAGAGAGAGAGAGAGGGAGAGAGAAGGGGGTAAGGGGGGAGTGGTTTAGTATTCAGCAATACATTTTACCATGAACAACTACTTAAATATAAAGAAAAAAAAATATATATATATATATATATATATATATATATATATATGGGAACACTTCACATAATCGAATTATTGAAATCTCGAATTTCATATGGTCGAGACCATATGATCGAGATTTTAATAAATCGAATGTGTGTAGTGTTTAGAAATAAGACTTTACTTACCTTAATACATTACGTGCACACAGAGGCAAGTATTGTTGTATGCCTTGTGTGTACGTAATGTTTTATTTGTTTTGTGGTGTTGGCAGGAAGTGAGAAATCTCCCATTTTGCGCTTCCGCATACAGCGCAAGACGGGAGATTTCCCATCTCCCCACTGTAGCGCAATCTTGGAGTTGGTATATTTAAGTAGGGGGGTGTGTGCAGGGGGGCGAAGCCCCCCTGCAAAAGCGAAGTTTGTGTTTTTTTTTTTTTTTATGGTTTCCCTTCAGAAGTTCGAGTTTCCAAAACTCGAGCTTTTGGTTTCGGTTATTTGCAGTTCGAGATTTTGGAAATTCGATCTTCTGAAGTGAATCCATATATATATATATATATATATATATATATATATATATATATATATATATATATATATATATATATATACATATATATATATATATATATATATATATATATATATATATATATATATATATATATATATATATATATATCCTTTGGACATCCTACCATGCAGGATGAAGTGGAAAAATGAGCAATTTTTGCTTCAGACCTGTCTGCTACTTTTATAACAGAAGTCTAACAAATGCCAGATATGGGAATCATGTACACTGCCAGGATGTATTATACACTACCTGCCAGTTGATGGAATGGTATCCCTTCCTATTGTGGTACTAGTCTCACTGTAAACCTGAAGTGCCCTAATTCCAACATGGGTGTAATCTATTGCACTGAGTACCTCAGGAAAATGTGCCATCCCATAAAAGTCATGACTAGTTCTGGTTCAGCCCTGAGGTGACACCAGGAAATCGATGTATTAATCTGCACATGCCAAGAGTATATCTAAGAACTGCTGAAGTATACTTCAGGCAGAAGCCTATGAAATACCCAATGTCTTCCCAGTCTTTCTGGAAGGTTCCCATGGCAAGTAAAATGAGGGATATTCATAACTTAGTTTCACTCCGGAGCAGCTCTTTTGAGTGTGCACCTTTAACCCCTAGTGGGCGTGGCTTAAGCCTTTAAAAACTACGTTATCACCTTAGAGTTCTAGAAAACTCTCATTGAAAGAGGTCAAATATCAATAGAGTTGTGTTTGCCATCACATATGGCTCAAGACAAAATATCCTGGTACCTTGTAAGTAACATGGTTTTGGAATTATTAATGCAAATATGAACAATCCATATTTGATGCCTAGAGGAGCAGTAGGGGTTAACTGCAGAAGACGCCTGGAGTAGCACTCGGCTTGACAGATATAAGAAGTTCACACATTTTTTCATTACCCTGTGGGCAGTTATACATTCTCATTAATACCCTTATAGTATCCCTGTCCACTCTAAACCTATCTATTATCTCCTGATTATCAGAATTATAATGGGTTATTCTCTGCTTATATCTCTGTCTTCTTGGTCGGCAAGCACTGCTAGGTGCAAGCAGTTTTGGCTTATCTAAGATAAGCACCTCACAATGGGAAATGGCTAGGCTAGCAACAAGTGACAGTGTCTTCCCAGATTGTAATGTTGATAGGATAGGCAAGACTCCTCTTTATATAATGTGTCTGTTGACAGCACTGAAAAGCAAGAACATTTCACTATGAGTTGCAAATAGGTGAAAGAATGCTTCATTAGCATACACCGTTTTACATCATTCCTTATTTATATCTGATTATGACTTCATTTGCTTAGGCTTATTTGCAGCCATTGCGCATTAGTGTAAGTGGCCTTTATGAATCGTGGCATACCTGAGTTCATTCTCAGCAATGCGTTAGTGTAATGACTATGAATACCAGCCTAGCTCACTTAAGTCCCTCATTTTCTTCCTAACTGAAATACAGATTGCCTGTTTCCTTGAATAAATTCAGCCTAATTAGAACTTTTTCTCCTAGAAGTCAGTGACTGCTCCTTATCTGACAGCATGTGGTTGGTCACAGTTATGACTTTAGTTTGCCTCATTTCTCTTTCTTTCTTGCCTTGACTATTTTAAATGACCATTAAAAATCAGTTAAGTCTCCCACTGAGTACTGCAGCTCAGTTTTGGATAGCATCAGGCCAGCTTGAGAAGACAGGCTCTTGTCCTTTCAGGTTAGTCCACTCCTCACACACCTATATAATGGTCTCTGTTTTCTATGCATAATATCTTCTACAGCTGCATGAGAAAAACACTCTCATACATTCTTCCCCATACACAAAAAGATCAGCTCAATGTCATTGTTTGAAATACATGGGAAACAGAATTTTGCAATATTTTCAAGACGTTAGTCATGAAGGTGTCTGCCAGGATGTTATTATTCTGTGTAAAACTTTGTAATGGGCATCTTAATTATCATGAACCTGTGATATAACCTAATTCATAATTAATGCTTTAATAATCACAATGGCTGTAAACAGAATTTGATGTGCAGTATCTATGTAACCTCATAAAACTGAGAATGCTTGAATGAGATGCATTCCTACTACCAATTTGGAATTAGGAAAAGCAAAGCATGCTACTATAATTTATGTGTGAGAGAGGAAAATTCTGCTATGTGTCTCATGGTGCAGAGGTTAGCGTTGTCACCTCACAGCAAAGCAATAGGTTCTCTGGTTTGATTTGTAGCTGGGGTGTTTCTGTACAGAGTCTAAATGTCCTCCCTACAGATTCATGGGTATCCTCTGGGTGCTCTGGTTTCCTCCCACATTCCAAAGATATGCTGCAGGTGGATTGGAGACTCTAAATTGGCCCAAGGTAGGTGTGTGTGTGTGTACCTTCTGGAAGGTTGAGTGCCGGGCTGGCAAATTGACACTGCAAAAACTCTGCTGCCAATTGTTTTGCAGACCCCTAATAGGAGCAGCCAAAAGACAAAGAAGATCCTTGCAGCAATAAAATCAGTTAGGGCAAATAAGCTAATTGAGTTTTTATTTCTAAGAACACATAGAATTACTTTTTAACAATTACATTAGTCTCAGTGTAACAATGGAGACTTGTTTTCCTTATTTCATGCATGCGAAATAAACATGCTATTTGTGCTTCAAACATGTCTGTTACTTTCATAACAGAAATGTAGTAGATGCTTTAATATACTTGACACAGGAATGAGTAGAAATATGTTTTGCACATATTCTATAAATGATTCCTAGGCCTTTTTCCTAAACTATACTGATTTATAATGCAGGTAGCCCTTCACTTTTTTCTGTCTCCTCATGTAAAGCTAATGCTCTCTTTAAGTAAATGCGTCGCCCAATGTTGATGTAAGTGGCACATCCTTTTGTCCATCACTGTGCATGCCTCTGAGATTTTTTTCACAAACATGAGTGACTGGGGAACAATAATGTAGAATGAGTTGTTTCTGACGTTTGGTAGAATTTATTGCTGTACTAATTTGCCATCTCTGTGCCACACAGGTACGTGACTGAGACATGCATTATGCATTATAACTGAAATTTATTTTTGCCACTTCTCTATTTCTTTTTCTTATTTTGCTGATATTTATGTTTGGATCAAGAAATTGTACTCCTTTCATTCCATTCCTAAACTCAGTATTCCCCTGCTCCCTTTGCATGTTTATGCACTTTTATAAGATTAAGTTCAGAAAGTGCACAACAAGTGAACAAGTCTAAGCAGGTCCGAAGGATGAAGTTACTCTATAAAATGTTAGTGTTCATTTCTGGCCTACATGCTGATTAGATGTTGGAGCAAATGTGGATATTGTATTAGCCTAATTTTGTTCTTAACACACTGCGTCATACAACAAGCAGAGTAATCATTGTTATTATCATGTATACACAAAAACACAAGTGCTTTGTTAATTTCATTTCCATTATGGAAATTCCTGTGATGCAAGTATACAACATGGGCTGAAAGGTTACTGTGCAGTGTTTTTTTGCATGTTACTTATATCATTAGTTCCTTTTAATTTTCCTTGACCTTAAAGTACATGCCTTTTCTGCTGTGTCATGCTTAACAAATGGCAGAGCAGGTGATATACAGCAATTAATGATGAAGATAAATGTTTTTTAATTATAATATGTCTAAGTAATACCCCGCATATCCATTTATTGTTAATGGTTAAAATTATTTGATAATGCCTCTAGACTAGAAAAGAAAACTGACTTGATTTTAGATATTTAATCTGGCATAACTATTCTCTTCTGATCTGATAACAGAAAATCAGTTTATCAAGCATACTTCTACTTCAAATGGAATAACTGGTTGGCATAACTGTTAAGGTGTTTGTTTACCTTATAGCCACAAGGTGTAGGGTTTGATTCTCACATGGGGTAACTGACTAGGCTTAAAATGACCCACAAGGGCAGTTAGTCTAGTAGTGGTTTATGAACTATGGAACTTTTGTTACATTTTGCTGATCATGACCAAAATTATCCATTTGCTCTTGACAGCCACAGTTATCCATTCACTAAATTAAATGTGTAGATTTTATTAATACTGGTTTCAACTTGTAGATGGCTAGGAGAAGGATTAGCATTATGACTTTGATCTCCTAATAATAATGTAAAGGGAACAATATACACCATTGTTCCTATTTTAATATTGATGTTGGTATTAAGTGCTGCTAAAAGCACTTCTTAAAGGGCTCTTACTGCTCACTTGAACCTTATGGTTTAGAAGCATTTATTATATGTGGATATTGCTCTTTGCAGGGTGAAGTCACATTTGGAGAGCTGCAGCTTAAAAAAGTACAGTTGTGTAAGTGCATTTACCATAAGAGTAGATGTTTGAATGGTCACTGCTGCAGTAGCCTTAGCTGTATAGGTTATGTCCTGCCTAGGTTATAACAGCTGACCATCTTCCAAAGCTTAAGAGCACCTAACATGTGTACAGACTGTTGACAGCTTCAAGCAGAGGTGAAGAAAATCCGAGGTCTGGGTGTCAAGCCCATCAGAGCTTTCAGACAACTGAATGAAGAAGGCTAGTGCCATGAAATACATCACTACTATGTATATAATAATCAATGTCCTCTCCCTGGCAAACAAAAAGTGATATAAAATAAATCAGGGGGGCTGAAGGGAGGGAGTGGCTACTGCCGCAGTGATCATTTAAACATCTACAGCTATGGTAAGTTTATTTACATGACTGTATTATGTTCATAATTTCATTACAGGTGCAGTAGTTTTAGTTATATGGGTAGAATGGCATAGTTTATAATGTTTGGGAGGATAAAGGATGAAAGTCTCTGAGATCCTGGTATAAGGTCCCAGAAATGCCTGCTGTAGACCTGGAAAAGGAGTCATGTTTGTAGTGCTTTGTAAAAGGATGCACAGAGGACCAAGATGCTGCACCTAGAATACTTCTGCAGTCCATTTTTTTCCAAACAAAACATTGATGAAGCCAATGCCCTAGTAGAATGTGCTTTGACCCTGCCAGGAATTGGCTTGTTATGATGGAAATAAAAGCAGATATCATGGGACAACTAAAAAGAAAAACATTTATCTGCCCACTTGCTATTGTTATCAAATCCTAAATATTTCTATGATTGAATTTGCCTACTTATTCTTCAGAAAACATCTGTATACCGTATACCCCATATCCTCCCCTTTCTTCATATATCCCACTGCCCACCAACACATATCCACTGCTAACTACTGGACTATCTTCTCAATATATCTAACAGTACTGTAGATCAGTATGTATGTATACCTATAAGAAGCTTTCTATGACCTTGCACAAGTGTATATATATATATATATATATATATATATATACTGAGCATGTGCGAGCCTGACTGCCATTTTGTAGTAAGATGTTGAGATGTAAGCATGTATGTCTGTGTAGTCTGTCCGTTAATCAGTTTATTTATATTTTGTACTGCTGCTATCTATCCTGATGTGTTTCTATGTAAAAAAGCATGTAAATGAACTATCCTACCTGTTTGTCTTCAATTGTAAACCAAGATGAGCGACATGGTGTCAGAACGGGATCCAGAAATCCAGAATCAAGACCGGGAGGCACTCAGCTAATGTTGGGGAAATATAGAGGAATGGATCATCCCTACTGCATGTATAACTTGCAAAACAGGTCAGAAACAAATTTCAGGTATCAAAACTAGCTTTAATGATTTCTTGCTCAAAGAATATAAAACAAAGCACTCAGAATGTTCAAAACAAATTTCTAGTTAAACAAAATATCCAAAACTGCGACATATTGATAAAAATATTTGAAATAGTCATGAAAATGATTGAAATAAAGTCAGAATCACATAAAATGTATAAAATAAAGAAAGCAACCGCATTTTTTGCTATGAGCTACATTTTTGCATTAATTAAAGCTATTCGAAATATCCGAAGTATACAAAGTATTCACAAGTTTGTACAGTACTACAGTACAGTTATTTTGCAAAATACAGCCATTTCAAAGCATATTTTGCAAATTACAGTATTTCAAAGAGTTTATTTTGCATTTGAATGTTATTACAAGCACTGGCTGCGTGTGCATGTTCATACATAATTACAAGGGCCATATTTTCAGTGCGTTTGGGCATACTTTGTTGGCATGGCTAAGGGATTTCGAAAAACAGTTACACTTATTTTTTATAATAATAATATTGCAGAGAATTGGAGATTGTTTGAGCAAGAGTATGATATTTTCATACAAGCTGCATTTTCTGATAAAGGTACATGTACAAAGGCATTTATTCTGCTTAATTTAGCTGGTTCAGAAGCCATAGAAAAAGATCGTTCATTTGTGTATGCACCTGCTGTATTTGCAGAAGAGAGGGAAAACCATCATATAGTGGTATTGGCTGAGTCACGCGAAGACCCTGAGTGCTTAAAATGTAGATTTAGAGAAATGTGCAACCCCAAATGAATATTACAATGGAAAGGCACTAACTTTACACAAGAGATCAAAAACCTGGTGAAACTTTTGCAACATATGTAACTGACTTGAGAAATAAAGCTAAAATGTGCAGATCTGGTGTTTTAAGGGATGAGTTGATAAAAGGCAGACTTGTGTTTGGTATTAAAGATGATGCTGTGAGAAAGATTTTGCTTTGAGACAGTGATTTAACTTTGAATAAGGCCATTGAGATTTGTCAGATATATGAGTTTACAGAAAAACACACAAATATGCTTACAAATGAGAAATGCATGCTTCCAGTATCTACTTGGGCTCATGTTGACAGTATACAGGATGTGGTTAAAAGAAACAGGCCCAAGCACATGGCAGCAGCTGTGAGTCCTGCACCAGTCGCTGGTAAACCCTGTAGCTTTCTAGCAAATTCCAGAGTGTGCACAGTCTCAGTGAAGCACAAGGGTGAGTCAGCAAACTCAAAGCATGTACCCTCACCTAGCCTCATAATCAACTGCTTTAATTGTCGTGGCAATCATGTGTCTAGAAGAAAAAAGTGCTTTGCTTTTGGTCAGCAATGCCACAGATGTAAAAAATGGAATTATTTCCAAAGATTTTGTAAATCAAAAGAGGCTCAATGTTTTTTATTAAAAGAGAATATTCAAAGAGACAAGTTGATCAGTTAGAAAACTGTGACCCTACTTTTTATGTTGATGGTGTGTCAGTGCTTGATGAAACAGTCAATGCAGTAGATTTATGGGCAAAGAATGAAGTATTTTGTACTGTTCAGATAAATGGAAAAGCCATAGAGTTCAAAGCTGACACAGGTTCAAAGTGCAATGTTATGTCAGCAGAAACATTCCCTAGAGTATGTGGTGGTGAGAAGCTTGATTTGGCAAAGTGTCCAAAGCTTGTTGCTTATGGTGATGTGGTGATGAAGAAATTCAGACTGAAGGTTCAATAGTGCTTTCATGTTACTCTGCTGGGAACAGCTATGACTTGCAATTTTTTGTGGTCAAAAGGCCTCAGAGACAGTTTGAAAATGGGACTGCTTTCATTTAATAAAAAGTGCATCATGTTACCTTGAAAGACCACTGCTCTAATTTCACCCAGTCTATTTTTTCTACCTATGCTGATCTTTTCATAGACAAACTAGGCAGGACTCTCAGTTGTGTACTCCATGAAGTTAGACACAGAGGTTATTCCAGTAGTCAGACCAGCCCGGAAAGTTCCAGTAGCTATGAAGAACAGAGTCAAAGCCGAACTAGGTAAAATGGTGCAGGAAGGTGTAATTTGTCCAGTTAATGAACCAACTGAAATGGTATTTTCCATGGTCGTGGCTCATAAGAAAAGCTCAGATGATATCAAAATATGTATTGATCCACAAAATTTGAACAAAGCACTGAAAAGACCTCATCATCCAATGCGTAGAGTTGAAGAAGTCACTGCTCTTATGCCAAATGTCACTATTTTTTCTGTCTCAGATACAAAGAGTTCATTTTGGCAAATTTTCCTTGACCGAAAATCTTAATTGCTGACCACTTTCAGTACTCCATTTGACAGGTACAGATTTTTGAGAATGCCATTTGGGATATATTCTGCCAGTGAAGTCTTCTAGTGTGTGATGGAACATATTTTTTTCTGGGTATCCGTGTGCTGTTATCGTAGATGATATTCTAGTATGAGGTAATGCTGAAGCCGAACATGACAGAAACAAGAAGTGTAAATTCAGGCTACAAGAAGTTACTTATGTTCAAGAAGTTACTTATGTTGGTAATTTACTTACCGGTTCAGGCTTATGACCAAATTCTTCAATGCAGACAGCAATTCTGGAGATGCCAGCTCCAGACAATGTTCAAGCCCTGCAATGTTTTCTTGGCATGGTTAACAACCTTGGCAAGTTCATTCCAAACTTGAGCCAACTTTCAGCACCTCTTAGAGTGCTGACACGTTAAGATGTATTCTGGTCATGGTCAGAGCAATACCAAAAAGCATTTGATGTCCTGAAACAGAAAATTGCCAGTCAACCAACTCTCAGATACTATGATGTTCACAAACAGTTACTATTTCTTGTGACAGTTTGAAATTTGGTCTCGGTGCAGTCATTCTTCAAGAGAGCAGACCAGTAGCCTATGCATCCAGAACTCTAACCCAAACTGAAATGCAGTATGTGCAGAAAGAGAAATAACTCCTGGCAATTGTGTTTGCATGTTTGAAATTCCATGATTATATTTATGGTAGACCTATCCAGATTGAAACAGATCATCAACCTCTAGTCACTATTTTGAGAAAACCTATGCATACAGCTCTTACTAGATTGCAATGCATAATATTGAAATTGCAAAAGTATAATTTCAATCTTGTCTACACGAAAGGCAAACTTCTTTATCTTGTTGATACTTTATCCAGATTGCCCAGAAATACCACCAAATAGCATGAAAATGAGGAACTTAATTTTGAGGTCATGGAAGTGAGAATTTTTTCTTCCGGAAGTCTTGACAAGCTTAGAAGCCATACAGCCTCAGATCCAGTTCTTCAGAAGCTCAACCACTTTATCAGTTAAGGATGGCCGTCAAAGCAATCTTGTTTACCTCATGACCTGCAACCTTATTTTCCTTACAGAGTAACAGAGATGAGATTTTGTTTGACAATAGTGTCATCATAAAAGATCCTAAAGTGATTGTTCAAAAATCCTTGCAACAAGAATATATTACTGTCTTGCATCGTGGCCATCCAGGAGCAGATTCTACCAAAAGTAGGGCGAGAGAACTAGTATTTTTCTTTCTGTGTCAAGGGACGTTGAGAGAGAATGCTTTTGTCTTATTCTGTATGTAATAATGCTAAGCTACATCAGCAGAAAGAACCACTTCAGCTAAACCAGATTCCTGAACTACCTTTGTCGACAGTAGCCACAGACATTTTTGAATGGAATGGTCAGCATTACTTGGTGTTAGTAGACTCTTATTCCAGTTGGTTTGAGATTGACCTACTTCCTAATCTAAAATCCAGTACTGTCATTACTAAGTTAAAGAGTCATTTTGCAGTCTACGGTAGTCCGCACAAAGTTATTTCTGACAATAACCCAAACCACAGAGAAGAGTAAAGTGCCAAAAATTGCAAACCACTAAAAAACAAATGGCACTGGGAAGTGATAAGGACCAGCCCCAAAAGCTTGGCTATTATTATATAACATACACTGGAGAGCTGAAAACCATAAAAACACTCTTTATTTGTACTGGTGTCTTCATTTTTAGTCTCTATGATCTCCTTAAGGGGGGGGGGGGTATTTTAAAGGGTCCTGAAAATTCCTTTGATAAGGCACATTTCTTTCATCCTGGACAAAACTTCGATTACTATCCCTTTCCCCCTCCCTTCTATCATTTTATCTCTCATCATAATTTTCTCTACCATTCTTATATTGCATTGGGGTCTTTGGCTTAGGGTAACTACGATTCTCCTGATATTCTAAAATACCTCTTTCCAACTTTCTACATTCCCTTCTAAAAAAATCCAAGCACATTTTTCATCTACATTTTGCTTTATATTATTTCACTTGTTCCTGCTCAACAGTAAACATTAAGTCAGTGACAATCAATGTATTTAAATGCTCAATTTCCACAAATAATCCCTCCATATCTCTTTCATTCTGCCTTATAATGGCTCTCATAACTTCAATTCCACAGGCATCAAATATTTTTGAAAGCTATTGATGAAATATAGAACCATAGTGAACATTATTGGGATATTTAAAAATTCTTAAACCCTTAGGGGCAATTCCTTTATTAATGTATTCTTTTAAATAATTATTATCCAAACCCAGCGTTTTATATTTGAAAATGCAATCATACAGTTTGTTCAAACTTCCATTATGTGTCCCCATTCGTTGGTTCTTTATTATTTTATTTCTGACAATGGTACACAGTTTACAAGCCTGCAGTTCAAAAGATTTGTTGAAGAGTGGGACTTTAATCATGTTACATGTAACCCTGAGTACCCGCAGTTAAATGCTTTGGCAGAATGTGCAGTTCAAAGTGCAAAACAATTACTAGAGAAGTCAAAATGAGACAATAGCGATGTTTTCTTGAATCTCTTAAATCTGAGAAATATTCCTCGTGATAAACATCTTGGTTCACCTGCACAGAGACTCCTGTCGAGACAAACCAGAACCACACTACCAATTAGCAGTAATCTGTTGGCTCCATGTGTCAAGAACAACAGATCAGTGAAAGCCCATCTGTTGAAGAAGCACTTATCTCAGAAGTCCTATTATGATAAGACCAGCAAACCACTCAATCCATTACAAGAAAGGGAGATAGTGAGGATGCAGACATCCAAAGGTTTTGATCAGATTGGTGTCGTGAAAAGTGTATGTCCAGAGCCGAGATCGTACATTGTGGAATCACAAGGATTTAACTTTAGGCGGAATCTGAAACATTAGATCTTGGTGTTCGAGTATCATACCTGCAAAGACGCTAACTCTCAGAGTGAGTTATCCAGTGTTCCAGTTTCAGAGGACGTTCCAGTAAATATCCCTATTCCTGAGAAGAATACCAAAACTCCAGAATCTGTTTGTTCACCAATGACTGTGCCTGTTGCTAAACCCAGTTCTAATTGGTATATCATTAGATCAGGTCGCATTTCCAGACCATGCTCCAGATACGCAGCAGCTTGGGCAAGAACATTGTGCTTATTTTTCAGTGTCTGTATAATTGCATGTCTTTTTTTAGATGTCACTTTATTGTGGGCTATTCATTAAAGAAGGAGGAAGTAGATCAGCATGTATGCATACCTTTAAGAAGCTTTCCAGGGGCTTGCACAAGTGTATAAATACTGTGGACATGGAGTCTAACTGCCATTTTGTAGTAAGCTGTTGAGATGTAAGCATGCATGTCTGTGTAGTGTGTCAGTTAATCGGTTCGTTTATAATTTGGACTGCTGCTATCCATCCTGATATGTTTCTATGTAATAAAACATATAAATAAACTACCCTGCCTGTTTGTCTTCAATTGTAAACCAAGACGAGCGACAAGTACTATATGACTCCAACTCACCTCGCCATTCTATCTTCTCTTCACTTCATCTCCCTACTGTCCATTAACTTGCCCTTTCTACTTTCTCTTCTTGTCTACTGCTATGATACCCTGTGTGACTAACTCCTCTCCCTTACCAAAAATGTATACTTCGCCTTCCATGACCCTCATCAGGCTGTCTCCTAACTTAAGACTTACTACATACAACACTGCAAGAAATGCATAGTTACATTCTTCCTATGAAAAATGCATTTGCTAGCACTGCTTAGCCTACATGTAATACCCTCTGCACTGCACCTATAATAAATTCTACATCTATAACTCCATAGTCTAATTGTAACATTGCTTGATTTCGATAATTGACAGACTTCTTTAGGCTTACACTGTTCTGGTAGCATCTATCATGTTCTGCATTGCTGATGTATTATCCTGTATGTAATTGTATATAGCACTCAATTATTATACTGCTGTGTCTATAACTGTCTATTTTGTACACAGATGTATCTAGCTTTGTTTTAAAAATCCAGTGTTCCAGTGGTTCTGATAGTATCCAACAAGTCTCACTGTAATGTTGCATTATCTTGCAAGCAGTTTATATAGTACCCAAGCATTATACTTCTGTGTCTGTAATTGTTTATGTTGTATATAGGAGTCATTAGCTTCAGTTATACCTTTAGTTGCTCAAATTGTTCCACTGAAAAGGGGCTTCTAGCCAGTCAGATTTTGTCAATAATCAAAAGAAAATAGATAAAAATATTCTTCTTCTTCTTTTTCTTTCGGCTGCTCCCGTTAGGTGTCGCCCCAGTGGATCATCTGTTTCCATTTCTTCCTGTCCTCTGCATCTTTCTCTGTCACACCAACCACCTGCACGTCCTCTCTCACCACATCCATAAACCTTAACTTAGACCTTCCTCTTTTCCTGTTACCTAGCAGCTTCATCCTTAGCATCCTTTTCCCAATATACTGAGTATCCCTCCTCAGCACATGTCCAAACCAATGTAATCTCGCCTCTCTGGCTTTGTCTCCAAACCGTCCAGCCTGGGCTGACCCTCTAATATACGTATTCCTAATCCTGTCCACCCTCATCACACCCAGTGCAACTGTTAACATCTTTAACTCTGCCACGTCCAGCTCTGACTCCTGCCTTTTTGTCAGTGCCACTGTCTCCAACCCATATAACATAGCTGGTCTCACTACCCTCTTGTAAACCTTCCCTTTCACTCTTACTGGTACTCGTCTGTCACAAATCACTCCTGACACTCTTCTTCACCCACTCCATCCTGCCTGTAATCTCTTCTTCACCTCTCTTCCACACTTACCATTACTCTGAACTGTTGATCCCAAGTATTTAAACTCATCCACCTTCGCCAACTGTACTCCCTGCATCCTTACCATTCTTCTAGCCTCCCTTTCATTTACACATATATATTCTGTCTTAGTCTTGCTGACCTTCATTCTTCTCCTCTCTAGAGCCTATCTCCACCTTTCCAGGGTCTCCTCAACTTGCTCCCTACTCTCACTACAGATCACAATGTCATCTGCAAACATCATAGTCCACAGGGAATCCTGTCTGATCTCGTCTGTCAACCTGTCCTTCACCATTGCAAATAAGAAAGGGCTCAGAGCTGATCCTTGATGTAATCCCACCTCCACCTTAAATGCATCCGTCACTCTCACTGCAGACCTCACCGCTGTCAGACTACCCTCGTACATATCCTGTACCACTCTTACATACTTCTCTGACACTCCCGACTTCATCATTCAATACCACAATTCCTCTTTTGGCACCCTATCATATGCTTTCTCTAAGTCCACAAAGACACAATGCAACTCCTTCTGACCTTCTCTATACTTCTCCATCAACACTCTCAGAACAAACATCACATCTGTAGTGCTCTTTCCTGGTGAAACCATACTGCTGATCACTAATCATCACCTCCCTTCTTAGCCTAGCTTCCACTACTCTTTCCCATAACTTCATGCTGTCACTGATCAGTTTTATCCCTCTGTAGTTACTACAGCTCTGCACATCACCCTTATTCTTAAAAATCAGTAGCAAAACACTTTTTCTCCACTCCTCAGGCATCCTTTCACTTTCCAAAATTTCATTAACCAATCTGGTTAAAATCTCCACTGCCATTTCTCCTAAACACCTCCATGCTTCCACAGGTATGTCATCTGGACCAACAACCTTTCCATTCTTCATCCTTCATCATCTTTTTATCTATTTTCTTTTATTTATCTTTTTTATCTAAAAGAAAATTAGATAAAAATAAATAAATAAATGAAAATCTTGCAGTTTCATTGGCATTTGGATTGGATATTCCTGTCTATCTTTTACTAATCAGCTGGCAAAATAAATGCATTCAATAAATATTTGGTTGGCAAAGTGGTGCAGTGGTTAACATTGTTGCCTCACAACAAGAGGTTCTCCAGTTCAATTCTCAGCTGCAGTGCCTTCTGTGCAGAGTATGCATGTCCTCCCTGTGTTTGTGTGGGTTTTCTCCGGGTGCTCTGGTTTCGTCTCACAATCCAAAGACATGAAAGTGGAGCATTTCTCCCCAGGCCTCTGCTGAAAATTGGCTCTGTCCCACTCAGATTTTCCCAGTAAACAGGTGTTAAATAAATAAATTTTACTGCACCATTTTTCATAACACTTGCATGTGATGTTCTCAGTATAATCACTCTTAATTTTTCAGACCGTTATTTGAAAAATACCGATTTACTGCTTTGTTTACTTCAGAGAAGAAAAGGCTCCATTGTTTTGGATGAAGTCAATTCCAATTCACATACATTGCAAATGTCTGTTGCCCCGTAACTTACATTATTAGTTGAAGACTTACTCTTCTCCTTATGGAAATGGTTATCTAATACAGGAGGATGAAAGAAACTTGACTACATCTACATTTATGCCTGTTGTCATTATTTGTACCACTTGGGTGGCCATGGTGGTGCAGTGGTTAGCATTGTCACCTCACAGCAAGAGGTTCTCCGGTTCGATCCTCGGCTGGGGTGCCTTCTGTGCGGAGTCTGCATGTCCTCCCTGTGGTCGCGTGGGTTTCCTCCGGGTGCTCCGGTTTCCTCCCACATCCCAAAGACATGCTGCAGGTGGATTGGACACTCTAAATTGGCCCTAGGTGTGTGTGTGTGTGTGTGTGTGTGTGTGTGTGTGTGTGTGTGTGTGTTTGTGTGTGTGCCTTCTATGGAGGGTTGGGCGCTGGGCTAGGCAACTCGACACTGTAAAACTCCACTACCAATCATGAGCGGACAGGTGATCCGCTGTGGTGACCCCTAACTGGGAAAAGCCGAAAGAAGAAGGAGAAGTCATTATTTGTACCACTTGCTAAAATGTTTGAACAGTAAGTCTTGTCTCAACTTGTAAAGTGTCTAGACACTGAGGGACAGATGGCTAGCACCTAACTTGACTTCTAGCCTGGATTTGGTAGCCACATATCTCATTTGACTGACAATGGTATGGAAAGTGGCACTTATACTGTAGCAGCCTTGCATTACCTCTCCTAGGCATTTCAGTCAAATCTGTTCAATCTACTTTAGTTTTACTCGGTAGTGGTACTGGTAATTCATATTCTGTGCATGATCCAATGCTGTTTTATTTCTAAATAACCAGTAACTCTATATATGAAAAGCAAGTTATACAGTATATCAGGGATGCCATCATACTGTTTATCATCAGGTGTTTTTCAGACTGCATTCTAAAGATGGCAGAACTTAACCCCCCTGAAAAGTATTTTAACAGTAGTAAACATTATCATCCTTTTAAGACCAAGCCATTTGATGCTGAGGGATACAAATCTTGGAAAATACAGAAATCATCTACTGAAAATATATATTAAAGTTAGTGTTATTTAAACAGTATTCCAGAATTCAATAATCTTAATTGTCTTCTTAATCTGAACTCAAATACATGTAAATAATGATTATGGCATATTAAACATAATACAGAAATTGGGCTAACTCTATACGCTGTAGCATGTTTCTGACTCTAGCACTAAGATGATCACAGTTAGACATATTTTTCAGTTTTGCTTGACTTGTTTTTCCTGTGTTTACCACATAATTTCCGAAAATAAAAAGACCTGGGCAGACCTTAATCTCTTTACTATCACATTACCATTCCATTGCATTTATGACTGTAATAGTTTTAGTACTTTCAGCTGACTCGTGTTTATGTACACAGGAATGCACACCACACCTCACTGTGGTTTGAACTGCAAGAACTGTGAGAATCTACTATTTCTGCAGAAATAGCCATAGAAGGATTCAGTTCTGGCTGTTCTTTAAAACTTTTTAGGACAATATCAAAGTGAGATCTGTGTCTGCATTAATTCTGTGGAGTAATATTCCTCACATACTATTAAACTGGTCCATCTTTTGGACCAGAGCTTGATAGGTTTTTGTCTTAACAGAAAGAAGGGTGATAGACATTTCTGCTGTATCATATGCAGATGTCGACTGCTTCAGCTGTGTTTGTTGTTTGACATGTTGCAGCTCTTTCTTGCCTTCTTTACTGTTTGGTTCTGTTCCTTAACTCAAATGTTACATTTCTCATTGCTTGTTTCCTATTTTTGCTTATTAGGCACCCTGTTATTAATCTCATTTCTGTTCTGCCCTTAATCTCTTCACCTTTTCTTCTTCCCCACAATCATCCATGTAATGTATTCTAAAGCAACTAAATACAAAAAAAAAATGCTCATCACCATGCTCAAAGCAAATAATAATCAAATATCACAAAATAAATGCCAAGACACAAGTTAGCAAAATAAATATATATATTAAAAATGAGCTAGCTTTATAATGTTCAACATCTAATTCATTTAATTATTTTTATAAATGTATATTTATTGCACTATTCTACCTTATGCCTTAGCTCATGTTTTGTGATGTTTTAACTGGATTCTAAAATAATTTACACTTGGGGCAAGGTGCTGCTTTTACATTGCAAAGGCATTTCTGACATACGCAATTCTGAAAGAAGGATTACATGGTTCTTTGTGCACAGTGTGGTCCTACACTTACATCTTATTCAAAAAAAAAAAAAAACAGAGAAATCACTGGTATAAATCTCAGGGCAAGTATACATGGGAAAAGCAAACCTGTAGCACAGCTCTGTATAAAGACTTGCTAAAGTGCTACATTAGGACTAGAGTGGTAAAGTGAGTACCTAGGACAAACAATCATAGTGCTGAAGAGAGTGGGCATGGCCAGTTTGTCCAGGTTGTATCCACTGTCAGAAGGATATTCATGAGTAGACAAAAAGTATTAACTTTTGTTTTTGTATGTCATTTTATATATATATATATATATATATATATATATATATATATATATATATATATATATATATATATATATCCATACACCCTTACTACAAAATTGATATATACTGTTCCCAAATGCATGTACTAACATCTGCCATATATTTTATTGTGCATAAGCTATCACGAGTACTGACCATTCCTTTCAGCTTCTTAGGATTAAAATTCATAGTACTGACCTTCAAAAGTCATACCAGATGGTGAAAAGGAAGAGCACATTTTTATTTTTCAGAAGAGAAGACCCTTAAAACTCGTTACATACAATTAGTGGTAAGGTACACAGATAATTACTAGGCATGCTGTCAAGGAGACCATTGAGGATCCATTCATAAATTATGCATCTGTAGATGTCTTTGTATATTTAAAATAATATGTTGCTTTTGTGCATGAAAAAGGTTTACATTTTTGTGTATTGATTAAATCTACTTTGTTTAAATGAAAACACATTTAAACAAACATTACTTACCCAAGCTCATTCTTCCGAAATGGCATGAGAACAAATGCATTGACTGCAGAATTCCTTTCCCTGTGAAATGAACCACTTGGCCACCCTGGTGAACTTTGCCCTCTCTTCAGTTTAGTATGATTTCAGAGTTGGTATATTTAAGTAGAGGTGTGTGCGGGGTGAGGAGGGTGAAGCCCCACACTTTGGTGGGTTTAGTTTGGCTTCGTTTTGGTGTACTACCATGGTGGCCAAGTGATTCCTTTCAAGGGAAAGGAATTCAGATGTCCGTGCTTTTGTTGTAATGGCATTTCAGAGGAATGAGCTTGGGTAAGTAACGTTCGTTTAAACATGCTTTTGTTTAAACAATGTAGACCCATATATATATATATATATATATATATATATATATATATATATATATATGTGTGTGTGTGTGTATGTGTGTATTTATATATATATATATATATATATATATATATATATATATATATATATATATAACAAAAACATGTATGAGATATCTATCTATCTATATATATGTCTACTGATTTTCACCACCAGACCCAAAGATTAACCATCAAAATGTCGACCACAAAAAGTCAAAATGTTGATGTGCTTGTACACATGCTCTAAGCAACAATCTTGGCTCGTGCAAAACATTAATTAAAAAAAAAAAGACTAAAACATCATTTTTTTGCAAGGAATAACCCCTTGTTAATTATGTATACCAACTCCTAGATTTTGCAAAGGTGAGGAAAGGGCATATTTCCCAACCCAGAGAATTGTGCGAACTTGCACATCTGTCAACCATCTGTATAGTCGACCAAATTTTGTTAGCTACACAGATGTCAACCAAATGAGAATTCAGTGATATTCAATTCTCCTCTATATCTAACTATGTAAATATATGGTTTCACTTCAGAATGTTGAGTTACTAAAAACTCGAACTTCATATGGTCGAGACCATATGATCGAGTTTTCAGAAACTCAAAATTGTGAAGTGAAATAATAAAAAAAAAAAAGTTAAACACAATGTTTCTGCAGGGAGGGAAGTCCCCCTGTGCCCCCCCCCACACCTCCCTACTTAAATATACTAACTCCAAGATCGCACTACAGTGTGGAAAAGGGAAATCTCTTGTACCATGCTGTATGCAGAAGCGCAGAACGGGACATTTCCCCTTTTCCTCACTATAGTGTGATCACGGAGATGGTATATTTAAGTAGGGAGGGTGCAGGGGAACTTGCCCTCCTGTAAAAAACTTATTTTCAACTAAATTAAAGTCTTTTTTATCAAAACTTCACAATTTCGAGTTTCTGAAAACTCGATCATATGGTCTCGACCATATGAAGTTCGAGTTTTCAGATATATAGATATAGCTATACATATACAGGGACTCGAGCACTATGTAGCTCAGTAAGGCTGCTGCTCAAGCTCAAACTCAGATATCCTACTGGTGTAGGATGCACATTGGCAGATGTTGCATGACACTGTGCATGGCTAATGAGGCTGCCTAATGCTGAATGCTATGGAATGTTATTAGGTAGGTGTTCCACAGTAGAATGATTCAGGGCAGTAAAAATATATATATATATATATATATATATATATATATATATATATATATATATATATATATATATATATATATATATATATATCTTTGGGGGCTGCCCTCAATGAGTTTTGTAGTGCTGCCCTGACTCTTTTTGGATTCCAAGGGTATGTCCTGGCAGAGTTTTACTCTTTGTCAGTGATACATTTGAGTCTGCAAACCAACAATTATTCTTTTACCAATACATAGAAATCTATATGAACTGCAGAAGGAGGCAATTCTAGGTACATTGCGAGTGATGATTAGAGCAGTCTTGATACAGTTCAAAGACTTAAGCAATACTAATTTCTTATACTTTAATCATAACCTGACTCAGGAGTGGGGTCCATTTCCTGTTACAGTGTCAGAAATCCTTCAGGATAGTTGAGACCACGTGACACAAAATACTTAGAACCTGCCTGTCACTCCAGTGGAACTCTGCTGCCATGGTATTTAAGATGGTTGTAATGATCTTCATTACAGTAATTTTTTTTTTCTATGGGAAAGATGTTGCACTCTATTGTATTCAAGACATCCCCTAAAAAGGTATTACTGTAGTTAGGACACGAGTATGATTTCTTAAAGCTCAGGGTAAAGCCTAGTCTGATCAGGCACTGCAACGTGTAGCCCAGAGCGCCTTCCTTTTCCTGCATGGACTGGGCCTGGAGTAGGCAGTCATCCAAGTAAGGATAAATGAGGGTGCCATTGGTTCTGCAGTGTACTATCTATGAAGCTAAGCTTTTGGTGAATAGTCTTGGCGTACTAGCAAAAATGAAGGGCAAGGGAGTAAACTGGAAATGTGATCCTGCTGACATAAGACTCATAAACACCCTTTTACCTCTCAAATGGTTACTCTGGCCGTAAAAGATGCTTATCTTTTAGGACCAGAGTAACCATTTTTACTCTGGGGGCAGCTTAGCATTGGGAACAGCACCTGAATGGTCAACATTTTGAAGGTTGGAAATAATATTTTTTAAACTTGAGAGGTCAAGAATTCTCTGGCTGCCATCATTTCTCAGGATTAGGAACAGTCTGGGATGGGAGCCTTTCTCTTCCTGTCCTGTTGGAATTCTTTCTATAGTGTTCTGACATATCATTTCTTCTAAGACTGATTTTATGAGATGCTCCTGATCTCTTAGCACCTTGGGGCCCCCCCCCTTGTATGTGGATTTGTGAAGAATTATATTTTGCAGCCCCTGGAGATAATATTTAGAATCCACTTGTCTGAAGAAATTTCTATTGTTGGAGTCAGGATGCCAGTTTGACTCCTATTGTACAGCAAGGATTGAGACAGAGCAGGAAGGAGAAGGGGCAATAGTGGGATTTTTGGGAAGAGGGAAGGTGGAGAGGGCTTGTGGAAGTCACAGTTGTTTCCTGGTGGTGAAAAAAAAACATTGTTGGCTCCCTAGCCAACGTCAGTCTTTTGGCTGCCCACTTTCTTATTTTAAAGGCCTTTCTACCTTTGGGCTGCTTTCTTCTGCATTGCCTGTAGCAATAAGGACCTTGCTTAGAAAGGTGATTCCTGTTTTACTTAGGCAGTGGAGGAAGGAACATGTGTTTGACAGATTCTGTATTCTTCCAATTGTCCTCCATTTTTTTTAATCCTAAGGTCTAAACAGTAGTTTTGTAGGCAGAGGAGCACAGAGTAGCTGTACTTTGACATCACTGGACAGGGACTCAGTTCTCAGTAAAGAGTGCATCTGAAAGCCTGATCCTAAAGTATCAGCCCTGGATGATGAATCTACAGCACCATATTTATATGTAATAGCATATTTTCTCTAGTTGCTCGACAGTTTGGATTTCTGTATCAAAGTAGCCATTCTGGCTCATCCTGCACTCCCTTGCAACCTTCCAGCAGTTGCTTTAAGACATGCTCTTGATACTTGAAAATGTAAGTCTGGCAAATGAGGGTCCTAAAAACAGGGTTGCAGAGACATAAACTTTCTTGACATAACTATCCATTATCGATAGGGAGCAAAATAAACATCAAGTAGCGCTACCTGGACAGGAGGAACAGCAACACTGTTTGCAGGGCTACAAACTGCAGGGGTTACATCGCTCTCTTCTACATATCTCTCAACTGTCCAGATTTTCACAGAATGCCCAGATTTTTGCCTCATATTTTTGGTCTGTTCCTCATAAATTTTTGGTTTTCTGGCAAATCATTAAGGGGTCAAGTCAGAACACAATGACAGATATTTCAGTTTCAGACTTCATACCCTTCAAAAAATGCATGCTAATGCAAAAGCTATTATTCTATCAACTTTCTAAATTTATAAGAGCAATATTTAAAAAAGTCCCTATTTTGGGGCCTCCCCCAAAAAATATTTAAAGCTTTGTCCAGACTTCTTGTTCTCAGAGGTTGAGAGATATGTGTGGGGAGCAGAACCTTTATGGGATTTACACCATTTGAGAGAGAGAGAGACCCACCAAGAGGCAGTTTTATTTAGTAGAGGTCTAAGACTCAGAAGGGGTATTTAGGTCTAGCGGTCTATAGGTGCTCTAGGAGGTAACATCCCCAGATTCTCATTTTTGTGTAGCCCCTACACAATTAGGAAGGGCAAACTGCTTAATCAGTAGACATTGTTCTTAGGTGGATAATACCGCAACCTCTCCAGTCAAGTCTAAAAATATTTAAATCCAGCAAGACATGCTTTCTATAGAAGGTGCGCTGTCCTTCAGAGAGCCATTGACAGAGGTCTCTGCTGAACTGCACATAAGGTCTAGGGACTGGTGGACCACCTCCATGTTACTAGCACCGACTTCCATGTTGGAAACAATAACTTTGATCTAGAAAGCCCTAGACAGTCATGCGACTTCATGACTTCCTTTCAATTATCCTTAAAAATTCTGATTTAATTTAGAGTAGGTGTTTGGCTCATATCTCTCAACTGTACAGATTTTTACAGAATGTCCAGATTTTTGGCTCATATTTTTGGCCCATTCCTCATAAAATTTGTGTTTTCATCTGGCAAATCACTGGGATGATCTGAGGATTGAAGTCATTAAGTAATGACATAGATTTGAGTTTCAGACTTCAAATCCTTCAGAAAATGTATGTTAAAAGAAATCCTGTAACTCTAGCAACTTTCTAAGTTTATAAGAGCAATATTTAAAATATGTCCCTGTTTTTGGGCCCTTGTCCCCCTATTTTTTGTCAGGCTTTGTCCAGATGTCTTGCACTAACAGGTTGAGAAGTATGGTCTGGCTGGCTACCAAAAGAGGACATGGCAAATTATCTGCACAATGCCAAGAGTGCAGTCAAAGAAAGGGTCCTCAGCCATTATGTAAACACTCTATTAAAACAACACCTGTAGCTACACATAGTAACACTGTATCCAATGCCTCCATTGCTAAGTCCTTAAGGTAAACCAGGACACAGCCAAATTTCCTGGTCATTGGTGATTCTATAGTGAGGCACACCGATGTCCTCCTCACCAGACTGACTAAGAAAAGAATCACAGTTAGCTGCCTTTCAGGGACCAGAATATGACAAGTCACACAGGCACTCAGGTCATTGAACCACAGGTACCAGTATGATTCTGTCATAGTCCATGTGGGTATTAATGACCTAAGACGTACATCTCTTGACTATATTAAGCATGACATGATCAAACTGACTGATTATGGACTTTTTTGAGAAGGTCACAAAAGCACTGGATGAAGGTAAGACTGTGTACACAGCTTACCTCGACTTGGCCAAGGCTTTTGATACAATACCCCACTCAGGCATTATAGACAAGCTCACTAATTTAGGTATATACTCTTTTATCATCCACTGAATAGCCATCTGGCTCACTGATAGGACCCAGGAGGTCAAAATGGATGAGGCCTCCTCCACCAAGGGGCCAGTCACTAGCAGTTTCCCCCAGAGTTTGGTATTGGGCCCACTCAGTTTTGGCCTCTATTTCTCTGAAATGGAAGCAAATGCTGAAGATTTATAGCTGACTAAGTCTGCAGATGATTCAAGCTAGGGGTTATCGTTGACTGCCCTGCAGACACTAGCATTCTTGAAGAAGGTCTATCTCTGAATAACAAATGATGCCAAAACCATGGTCTTAAATTCAATCCTAAGAAATGCATAATTGTATGATCCTTTGTAAATTCAACTGGGAGTCAACCATCCCGGCTAATTACCATGTTGATAATACACCCCTAAAATTCGACCCAGTGGTCAGGGATCTGGATACACATGCAGACAGTAGGCTTACCTTTGATCTCCATGTGTCACAGTGGTGTGGAAATCCTTTTATGTTGCGCAATGTTTAAATAAGGGCTTGGTATCTAGGTCCAAAGAGGTCATTATCCCACTGTACACCACCCTTATTGGACCAATCATAGTGTACAAAGCTCCCTTTTGGTATGTACCTAACCAGGAATTTGCAGCAATTAGAGTGACCTTAAAGGTTCCTTACAAAAAGGATACAAGGCATAACAAATCTGCCTTATGCAGAGCATGTTAAATCCCTTTCCCTCTACTCAGCTTCCTACAGACTGCTGATGCATGATCTATGCCTGGCTTAAAAGGCATCCACAAATCCCACATTTATGAATCTCCTACATATTTGTAAGCCAAAGAGTACCAGAAATACATGATCTAGGGACCTGAAATTTGTCTGTGACTTAAACAGAATAAACTGGAGAAACAGATATGTATCTCAGAGACTACCCCTTCTATGGAACAGGCTTCCCATTCATAAGAAGGTGAGTTTGTCTATTACCCAGTTTAAGCACATCCTATTTATTTATTTAAATTTGTTGACCGGGAGTGTCTGACTGGATGTAGGTCCATTTTCAGCGGAGGCCCGGGGAGAAAAGCTCCACAGTTAAATAAACAGACAGTAGTTACATTGGATTACATAGTGATTAACAATTTAACATAGCATCCTAGACCAGTGGATGGGAATAGGAAATTTACACTGGACCTGGCACCCATGCACCTTATGGAAAGATGTAGCTTATAAATGCCTGGATTTCAATGTCCTGTTTGGAAAGAGGACATCATTATTCCTTTGGAAAAAGTTGGCTAGGCTTAGAAAGGCCCCCTGGGTCATTAGCTTAGTAACAGTCTATGAATCTATGAATCTCTTTATTTTAAGCTAGGCATTGATGGCATTTTATCTTGCATGTGAGACTTTGGAACTAAATTCCCAGTATATTATAAAAGAACTTACATCATGCCCCAAGCCTACGCAGTTCATACACTTATCATGTTTGTCCTTGAAAAACATTTGCCACTTACAGACTTTCTTGGGCATACCTTTCTATCATGGAGGAATGCCCAATAAACGTGTACCAAACTAGCAAAAGAAAGTAGACATTAGCTAAGCAAATGCACAAAACATTAAAACACTTCTCAACAATAAGAAGATACAAAAACAAGCATATGAAAAATACAGCAATTCTTAATGCAAGACGATAGAAAATATGAGTTCCCCAGTGGAATTACTTATCCACTATTAATGCTTGACTCTTGAGTTATGGCCTAGACAAAGGGACCACTTAAGTATCTTGTATAACATGTAGTATAAGTGGTAAGAAAGAACTGAGGACAGCTGGCCATATGTCAGCCTTTATACCAGGTGCGTGGAGACTCATGTAAAAGTTGATATCAGCCCGGGGATGGAGAGAGGGTGCTTGGCACGGAATCTCTGCCTGAAGCAGAGGTCCATAAAGTAATGGATGCAGCAGGGAGTCACATGATGAACATTGTTTGCACCATCTCCTGTTGCCCACCAAATTCCAGTTAGGCTCTCTTTTATTGCTGTATGAAGCCACTTTCTCTTGATGTGAAGCTGTCAACTCACCCCTAAATAAGTGCTGTTTTGAACTGCTGGGTATACTTGTGTAAGAATTAATATAACCTACACTCTTTACGTGATATAAGAATTCATAGCATGCAACATCGTGTGACTCTTCAAGATTCTGAATGGAGTACTTAAATAAGTGAACCTTGAGTACTTAAGTAAGTGAACCTTTTAAGACAATATAAAGGCAAAATGAAAGATATATTCTTATATTGATAGTGCAGATTGGATTGACTGATAGATCCACCGTTGGTGTGAACTGGGTACACAGCTAAACTATGTGAACATGCTTCTACCTTGTGAGACATAATGTGCTTATCATGGTGATAAGATATAAAATTATAATCAATGTTATTGTGCTGGTGGGGAAAAAAAGCTTTGACTCAAGTCCTCAAACTGAGTCACAATAATTGGTAATGATTTATAATAAGAACTAAAGTAAAGTGACTTACATTATTTCATAAGGACGAGTGACAACCTTCATATAATGATTAGAGGTAATTTGTAAAGACAGTTGTTTGAGAAGGAATCATGATACCACATAACAAGTGGTAATGACATTGAAACCATGAGATGATAGGTTAATCATGACAGATAAAGACAATGTTTTTGCAGAAGGTGGTTCTCATGTTTTTAGTAAGTATTAGGCACCAATACATGCATGTTCTGTAATATGGTAATGCAAACCTTATATTATGAAATTATCTTTGCTGAATATCTGGGACGTCTTTCTGTCATCATGGTAGATGGTTGGATGGGAGATAGGAAATTCACCCCAGGGATCATGTCAGTTGCCCTGCTAGACAGGGGTCCAGGGAAGTAAATATTGTGGGAAAAAATAGCCAGGGAATTGTTATGGCTAGGCTTGTATAGGCCCTAGGGCTGATAGCCTAGTACGAACCTATGATATCCACCCAAAAGAAGGGATACACTGTGGGCAAACCTCAAGAAGTAGTGAACTTGAAGAGAGAATGAGTTATGAGGAAAGCTGGGAATCAGAAGTCAGTGGTAGCTGGCTAAAAGAAAAAAAATGAAAAAGAACTCAGTTGTTCAAGATCACAAGTAGCTGAATCTGCAGTCATCTTCTCCATAAACCAAAGAACTTCTAAGGTCCAGAATGGAACTAATGGTGTAATTTAGTAATAAGGAATGCTTCATTCCCATGCAGATTTGGATGTCACTACCATGGCCAATAACCAAAGTTGGTTAATTTTCCTGTTGGCTAGATAGAGCTTTAACTCTCTGTTTCTTGCTTAAATATCAGGTAACTGCATGGTTACCTATTCCATCGAGGAAATGCACCACCTGAAAGTGATCTTTCAGGCCTGTAAGGCATAAAGAACTACCCTAAGTTCTAGGAAATTGATATGGCACCTCTGTTCCAGGATTTGTCGATTTTTCTCGGTATGAGATAATCCAAATAGATGCTCTATCTTGCTAAGGAAGCATCAATGATCAGAATATGTTTTTGGTAGGGGAAGAAATGTTATACAGGTTGCAAATTAAATAAATAAGTAGCATCAGTTCTACGATAGCTCGGCAACGTTTTCTTTTTAAATTTTCCTTACCTATGCTAGTAAAACCAAAGCAGCCATATATTCTACAAAATGAAAGGAACCCTGGCTGTGTTACCTGAGTGCCATTCTTGATATTCGTCTGGCAGCACAGACGACTAAAGCTCTAAGGTCTTAATGAGCTGTTTCCTGGATACAGCTTGATTCCTTCTACCTTCATTGGCCTTCTGGGTGACTCTGGGCAAGTCACTTAACCAGACAGTGTTCCTGGGTCACTCCTGAAAAGTGACAATCATGTCCATTTTTCCAGTGTGATGTTTCTGTAACTTGAGGTAAACAAGCTTACACCCATTCAAGTTTTATTCACTGAGGGGCATGACATTTTAAGTGGCATCAGTCCTTTGACAATCTGCAGTTGGCAAATCTCATCAAGTTTTGTTGTAGTTTCAATACTGGCCTATGATAGAAGCAACCTTGTAAAATTTTACTTTGCACAACCATGTGCATTCCTTCTAAATGTTTCCTGTTTTCAGGAATGTTCATAATGTCCATAATGTTAAAATCGTGGCTCATTAAGTTACCATTCCTAGTATTAGTTATCTAACAAAGTTAAAGCAAAAGTTGTGTTATCCTGATCCATCACAAACATTTGGACATCTCTACCTGTAGTGAAGTGCTTAAAACATTTACTCTTGTCTTGCTCATTGCTGTACATCTAGAATTACATTTAGGAATTTAATTGCTAAGAATATATTGTAGAAATCAAGTTTAAAATGTTACCGCTGACATGCTGGGCAGTGTAGAGTCAATCTTTAATCACTATGGATTTTCAAACATAACAACAGAAAATTGCTGGTCTCACTGTAAAAACAGATTCAAATAGCTCTGGATGTATTACAGAGATGATTAGTGGTATAACAAGCCCTGTAAACAGGTTTATGCTCTTTAAGTGTATTATAAGATTAATCTTTAGGGTGTGGTTATATTGCTAATCGAAGAGTTCAGGTTATTCTTTTCAGTAATGTTAATACTTCTCCAGGTATCTTTACTGTCAGCAATTTTTTTAATGAAAATGTATTTCAGATATAAACCTGTTGAAAAATGGTCTAAATAATGAAAACAAGAAGCAATGGGTGACCGTAAATGGCAAAGTATATTGAATGTAAGAGGAAGATAAGGGACAGGTTGGTAGTCCATGTAATACAGTAACAGATTTTAATAGGAATAATTTTTGCAGCCATTGGGAAATGAACTGCAGCAGCTGATAACAGGTGAACAATGAGTGCAGGCATGATGATCTGAAGAAGCTAAATATATGTCTATGAAAATGGGAACGATGACAAATTACAATGACTACGGCACAGCTCTGTTGTTTGATATAATCAAGATGTTGGTTACTATTAGATATGAAATATATTTACCAGATAAGGGAGTTAGTGATGTGGAAGGGACATGTGCAACACACTTGGGATGTTACACTAGATCAGAGTAAAGGGAAACTGATGCTGAGTGAGGAACATCTAGATGGAAACACTTGCCTGGGGTTTCCTCCAGAGGCAAAGTTGGTATGAAAAATGGCAAAATTAGTAGTGAAAATTGTATATGGTATTACATTATCTAGAGAGTTTGCCTGCTGGATGCCTTCCTTACATCAAGTTTCACAAAAACTGATGAAATATAAAGACTTTATTATTAAGTATCAATGGATCTAGTAACTCAGTCAAGTATTTATTTGTTTTTTTAAATTTACACATCAGGACCTTGAACCAGATATGATTTGGGATTTTTTAAGAAACATCTGCTATGCTTCTCTCAGGTCCAGAAACCAAAATATTCTTAGAAATCCTAAAATCAAGATTCATCCATACTTTTTCCCCATTGTGTAAAATTGAAAGATTTTTGGATGATCTGTTTTAGTAAAATTTATGTTTATCTTACCGTTTCAGCAGCAGTTCAACAACAGGTTGTTTACTGTCAGGTACTAATAAGGAAAATGAAGTAGGTAATTTAAACTGAGACCTCTGCCTGGAGTAAGCTCCACAGATTGCAATGGTGTGTTTTTGTACTTCAGGTCTTAGCTATTGTGGCTGTGTATTGTTAGATCACAGTCTGGTTCACTTAGAATGGAATTAGTGAGACATGCCATCAAGTTTGAGAATCCTCAGTAAAAATATTCCTGACCTTTTGTGGCAATTCTTGTTTATGTGTTACACCATCTATAAAAAAATCTTAAACAGGGTAAAATAACTGAGATAAATTAGCCTTAAATTAGCCTTTTTTTTAAAAAGGTTCATTTTGTGAGTTTAAAGTTCTGTCTTTCTTTCCTGAGTCAGCCAGTGTTATATTTCTTGGTTTGCAAAGCTTATCTAAATAGTGAAATGACAATGTTTCTAATGGTTTGTAAGACCTCATATGCGATCACTACAAGCCATACTCCAAGAAGAAAGTGTCCAAATATCATATCATTACACCATTATTCCAACTTCCTTTTAAAAATCTCTAAATTCTCAGCCAGTCTTTTTTCCCTTCATAACAAATTCCATTGCCAGTCTCCTCTGTAATGAAAAAAAAATCCCTTTCTAATTTAGTTTTCAGTTTTTTTTTTCAAATTAACTAATAAAAAAATTCCTAGGAGTTGCCTAATGTCTAGAGATTGGCATATGCAATGTAATTTTCAATTCTTAGTTCTTGAAACATTTGTGTACCCATATTAAGTCTCCTCTTATATTTCTGTAAGAAACTGAAGATAAATTTAAAGACCTTATATCTAATTCCATATATCTTATTTTTCATCCCCTTATTTTCCTGGTAAATAGTTTCTGTATTCTTTCCAACTTTTTAATATCAGTATGCAAATAAAAAAAAAAGTATCCCATAAATGTTCTAATTAAGGTTTTGTAAACTGGTCCCAGTGCACTAAATTCTCTAGATTAAATGGTTCATAAATTGTCCTTAATAGGATGTGATATTTTTATTAAATGTTCCTAACATCCGTCAAAACTTGTCTTTCCATTTACTTTAATTCCCAAATCCTCAGATTCAACACATTCCTCAATGCAGTAAAAGTGAAAACAGTAAGGATATGCAGGATTAGTTTTCCTAAATGCTGTACTCATCATTTTGTATAATTAAATTCTACCCCATTGAATTGTGTCTAATCATATGTCTGATCCAAGCGATGCTGTAAAAGTTTCTGATCATCAGTCGAGGCCACAAATCCTGCAACTTTAGCATCACCTGCAAACTCCCTTGTCCAACAATTTCTAAACAATGGGAATGCTGACATAAATACATGAAATAAAAATGATCCCAGTACTAAACATTGGAGTACTCTTCTATTAATTTCATATCAACTTGACTTAACTCTGTGCACAGACCCTAGCTACCCTTCAGAGTCATGTGCTTTAGCTAGGTCTAAGAACATGTCTACATGGATTCTGTTATCGAGTACACATATCACATCAGCATAGAAATTAATACGATTAGTTATTGCTGATCTTCCTTTAGAGAAACCATGTTGAAATATATCATCATATCTAGTACCTTCCTGAACTTTAATTAAGTTTATTAATATCCTCTCCACATATTTACTCATCAAGCTTGTTAGGCTGAAAGGTCCCTCCCCTGTGAATAGGAATGTCAACAGCTTCTTTTCACTAAATGGGAACCACACCAAGGTCTAATGATTGTTGAAATAAAGAGGCGACACAGTCCAACAAACTATCTTTTATGAAAAATAAATATGTCCTATTTATTCTATCAGGTCAAGGGGCTTTATTCTTTTTGATGTAATTAAATTATTTTTTTAAACATATCTTTTAGGATGAGAGGACATTGAGCACTGGAGTAATAGAAACAGAAGCTTTCTTATTCTGACTATTAGAGTTTTCCCAATTGCTTTATACAAATTAGGAAATATTTAAAAAATATATATTTTCAGGTTCAGCCACTAAAGTCTCAATATGTGCAGCAGTTTTCGTATCTTTACTAAAACAATGAACATATTTAAAGAATGACTTATTCTTACTCTGATACTCATTTTTTATCATGATTTCTTTTTCTTTTTTTATTGCCGATGTAACTTCTCTAGTGCATCCCTTTAAATATTTGCATTCCTACCTGATGGAGGATCTTTTAAAATCTTCTGTCTTCTTTTCTTTTCTTTAATGCTACTATTTAGTTTTCTATTCATATAGGGAGGCCAAGTTTTACTACACCCTATTCTCTTCTTTTTAAAAGGTAAATGCTTTTCTATTAACAGACCCATTTTTAAACAAAACATATTCCATTTTTCTTGTACCTGCTTCCCAATGAATTATTGGTCCTACTTCCAGTCTTGTTGCTCTCAGTGGTTAATAGGTTTATTCAGCTTTAGACCCTAAAAGGTTTATCAGTTTATAGCTCCAGGAAAGGGATATAATGCAGCTTTTTTTCAACAGCTCAGAATAAAAAGAATGTGAATTTTGAGTATGAATACTTTTATTACCATAGTGGCTGTAAAATAAAATAGCTACAGGTACCTTGCCATGTTAGTTTTCCCTCAGGAAATACTTTCAGATTTGGTAGGTATTGTGATGCAATAGCAAGGTAGATGAATTTCCTAAAGGAAGTATTTTTAATTTCATTCAGTCTCAGCAGACTATGATAGAAATGCCAGAGAGTATTAGAAACCATTACTCTACTGGTGGACGAAGATTAAATGCTCAAGCTTCAATTGCCTGAGGTTCAAACTATTCACAATCAGTGCTCCTCCATAGCAAATCACTGTTGGCAAATTATACCAGAACTGATTTTCTTAGTGGGGTAATTTCCTCTTTTTTTGAGTTGACATGACCGTGGAGTTGCTGTATGCAAGTTCAGGCAGCTTGCCTCCCTCATTTGGGACACAGGGGTGATTGCTCTCCACAAAAACAATTACAAAATTATTTTCTGCAGGATTTTTTTTTTTTTGGTAAATGCAGTTCAGGGATTCTGATCCTTGGTGCATTCATTTTGTCCAATTAGTGGAAGTGGAAGATACTGCTATGTCATACTTTTTAATAAGTAAATGTACAGGGATCATCCTCCATGGATGGAAATAAAACTGGAAGGAAAGAAAATGTTGCATTTAAGGCTTAATAGTCCTTTAAACACAACACTGTTGCCCTTAATCATCAACTTTTTTCTGGCAAAAAATGATCAGGGATAGTAGTAATAACAGCTTTAGAACTGTCCATGGGATGTGGTATATTAACATTATGTAATTTACCAGTACTCACAATTCCATTTTGATTTTATGTTTTGCTCCTAATACATGCAAATATTGCTGTATCACTTTAGTATGACATTTATATACTTCTGTGGAGTGACCTTGACCCTTCTAAAGCCTGCAGACCCTATTAATTGCCTTCTAATGTACTTTGATGGGCATGTAGTTACATTGATTGTGCAGGATGTAGCTTTTTGCATTTTTTTGATTATCAGGTGCCATCCTAGACACCTTGCAGTCACCGGCATTTTCATATTTGTTTTTATTATTTTTAGAAAGCATGTGTTTCATTCTACCTTCATTTTCACTCACATCCTTTATTTTGCACATTTCAAACTCCTCAGTCATGCTTTTAAACTATATGCTTGAAAGCTCACTTGTTCTACAGATGTTATGTGCCCTGCCAAGAATCAAATCAACTTCCTTTAAAAAGCTGCCTCTGACCTGATTGTATCTGATTCCATACACATTCTGTCTCTTATCATTGAATATTTTAAGTCACCAAACATACTGTATTACAGGTGAGGCTTCAAATCACTTATACAAGCTTCAACTTTTTTTTTTAAATACTAGGCTATCAGTCAGCAGACTATTACAAACCTAGACAAGAACCAGAGGTCAGAATCATACCCTGTACCTTGCATCTCTGAGGTGAAAACTTTAAACATTATGCCAACCCCACCAGAAGTCCTAGGTTTGTAGAGAAAAATAAATGTTATGCATATGGTAGGCTCTTTGACTCATGCTACATTTGAAACTTGTTTTAAGATGGTTATCTTTATTCCATCTTCCTTCTTAAAGTTGAAAGTGTTAAATGCCATAATTGCTTCCTTGAGTGTGAAGTGAAACAATATTGTACATTGTAGTTTTTCTTTATTTGGAGGGGAAGTTGACACACATAGTAAACAGCAGCTCAAATTTTTGAATCTAAAGCCTCCAGCTCTCTAAAAAAAAATCTATGAGGCTCCAAAATTATTAATGGTTTTAGTGAAGAAATTTTGAAATAAAATCAAACGAATGCAGCTGAAGAACTGGAAATACAGTGGGGTGTGAAAGAACAAAAAATTGCGAGAGTGAGTTTTGAGGCTGTATGTTTTGAAAATAACATTGTTTAAATATTCAGGTTATAGAATATGGAAAATGAGACAGTATTTGTGATTTTTTTTACTAGAAAAGAACTTCAGCATATGCCTAAAAAGACATATGAATGTGATACTGTAAAACATTCCTTGGTGGAACAACTGAACTACCAAAAAATGCTAAGCAGAATGAAAACATAATATATGGCAGACGTCGGCAACCTACGATATGCGTGCCAAGTATGGCACATGGAATGGTTTTCAATGGCATGCTGAGTGAATTGAAATACAGCAGAGTGCTCCAGATTATGTGAAATGCTCCACATGTAAAGACTCTCTAATGTGCTTTTCCACTGTTCTGCACTGAACAGTGGTGGTTCTGATATGCATTTTTTTATTGGCTTGTATAGCACAAATAGAGCCAATAAGCATTGAGGTATATGAGCCAATCAAGAAAAAATTCTAGGCAAAGCAATCCAATGAGGTAAGAAAGAAATTGACCAATCACTACAGGACTTTCACATAACACAGCCAGTAGTAACATCACAAGGGGTTTATGGCCATTGCGAAACCTTGAAAAATGAGTATTGCAAAATACTTCTTCCATTTACTTTTGGAACATGCTTCTTTTCCTGGAGGAGTTTTAGAATTTTCCTTCTACAGCTGCTGATGCAAGCATTATTTGTGAAGGGGTGAGGAAGACCGGAGCATAGTTAGGACATTGCGAAGGTAACATTTCTGCTGGCCTGGTTCGGAGGTTTTGTGGAGTTTGCCTGCCTTCTTTTTGTTTTTTTTTTGTACCATGGTTACTGGAATTTAGAGCTGCCTACCTCTTTTTTTTGGTGAGTTGGTGCAGGTTATAAAACACCAATTTTATACTTTGTCATACTGGAAGGAAATGAAATACAGGTATTTGTGAAGTCTGTTCTATTATTCTGAATTTGATTGTGGTCAGTAATGCAAGATTGGAAATTTATGCTAGTTATTGCTAAGATAATTGTGAGGCTGTATGTTCCACATTGACCTCTTAAGAGGTCGAGAGCTATGTAATTATGATCTCATAAAAAAATTGAATTGAAGGAGACAGAGAGAGAGAGTGAATGCATGTATGAAAGTTAAATAGACTGTGTGTGTGAGAGATCAGAGAGCAAGCGAGAGAGAGAGACAGAGAGAGAGTGATCATAACTAGTTATTTAATGTATTGGAAACATGTTAGTACAAGATCAAGTTAAAGTGTTTCAGTGGTTGTTGTACAGTATATAAAATTTTGATCGGCTTAGGCTGGCATGCTTGAGTGATTTTGCAACATTATTTCAGACCGCACTACTAAAAGGTTGCTGACCCCTGGTATATAGTGTCAAATAAGTTTAATTCTGGCACCATGTAGTATGTATATACTACTGAAATATACACATTATCTGGATGTACAAATAAGAGAAATAGACATACATATGAACACCAAGAATCTTTATTTCAGATCAACTCTGTCCCAGTAGCAGCACCTTCCTTAAAGATGCATAATAATTAGCATTTTGTATATCTATATGATAGTCTGCAATGGAATGGAAACACTATAACATCTGAAGAAATATGTCACTATTGTGCTTATTTAAGAATCTAGACAGTAAATGATCTGTAGATTGCATAAATGTTTGTTAAATCCTTATAAGTGCTATTTCTGATATATATATATATATATATATATATATATATATATATATATATATATATATATATATATATATTTGACAGTTTGCACTGGAATAGAAACATTGTATCATCTAACAAAATATGTCCCTATGGTGCTTATTTAAGGATCTAGAGAGTAAATGACCTAAAAGATTGCACAAACATTTGCTAAATCCTTACAAGTGTTATTTCTGTTAATTTGAAGTATGGCAGACAACAAGAAATATATGCTTAACTTCAGAGTTGCTAACGGAATTTTAAAATCTTGAAATTTGAAAAGATAAGTTCAGAGACTGAATTAAATCTAAGACCATGAGAAGCTGAGAAAGATATTACAAATATCTTTGTAGTAGAAAGCAAAACATTTATAAAACAGACACTTTTCAGATTTATCAGATGTCTGGACATTACTGCTTATGGAGTATTATTCTCTGCTGAAACATCCTTTATTTGCAATTAATCTATATTTATTGGAGTATGCTTAAATTGTTAATTTTAGATAATTAAGTACATACGTGTCAATAATTTATGCTTTGCAGTGCATGGAATATGTTTTAAATGTATAGGACTACTTGCTCGGGGAACACTGAGTAAAACATTTGCAGGATAAACACTTTCTGCCATAGTGGTGCAAATTTGATCTGCATTTGTTCTCCATTTCATTTTGGTTACAAATATTTAAATGTTTTGAAATCATACATTGTACAATAATATTGTAATTACTATAATAACATAATAATACCACTAGGCCCAGATAAATATTTACTGAGATAATCTTAAAATAATACTTATCTGCTCTTATTTATTTCATAGTTGTCTTATAACGAGAAGTTAAAATACTTATACAATGCAATTAACCTTCCAAATAGGTGCAATTTATTTTACTTCCCTAAGCATGCAATCTTACAATGATTTTTAAATGTTTGTCATAGTACACTATAAAGGCTGTGTTATTTGTAACCTTACCTGCAATTTCACCTCTAATATTTGAATTATTTGTAGGATAGTTATTTTCTAAATGTAGTCAGCATACCAACATTTCCTTTGCCATCTACCTTTATTACAATTCCAGACACCTCCTTAACATCCTTGCTTCCTACAGATTTAGTATCTATCTGTCTATAGCATACAGTCTCCATATAATTGGTATGTCTCTGTTTCAAAGTAATCATTAGAGTAAGGAGTCCAGGGTATCCTTGAGTTTTAATTTTGATTTCTAATTTCTGGAGTATCTCTTGTAAAACATTCATAAATTATACTAACAAATCTAAAGTTCTTTGTTCTTTAACATTTTCATATCCTCCTTCTAAGCACTTCTACATTCTTACAGCGATGCCATCAGACTGGTAAACAAAGATTAGTCCAGATTTGTGTGCTTGCTTTAAACATTAATTTTAATTTAATAAGCTTAATTTGACCTTAGGGTGGGATGGTCACTGTAGTAGAATGTATTGCTAAATATCCCTCAGTGTTGCCTCCTCTTACACTCAATCACTATCCTCCTTCATAGAGCAGGTATGTGCCATATGATATTTTATTTCTATTTGTTCTAAGACTGTGTAAAACAGTGAAAATCCTTTCGCAGTGTGTTATAGTTGTAACACTTTAATTCAGATAGGATAAGCTTTATGTATGCTAATCGCGTTTCCCTTTAACACATATGTATGGAATGTAGGAATATGAGTTGCTTGTGTTCTGATATATATATATATATATATATATATATATATATATATATATATATATACATATGTATATATAAAATCCCATGAATGTTTGCTAAGGGATGGTTTTATATTGTGCTTATCAGTGTAGTGCCATGTTCTGACAATTTGCTCACTACATCTGTATATTTGCATTGTATTACTGTGGTTCTCTCTCAGTATACTTCCTGCTAAAACTACTTTGAGTTTACATTCATAAACTTTCCTACCATCACTCTTCTCTTATACTTTCCCCCGTATTCTCTTGCATTGACTTACTGTGGTCCTTCCTCCATCTCTTTTGTATAATAAGTACTAATTGCTTCAATATAATATTATGACTTAGTAGAGATTTTCTCTTTCTTTTATTTCAGAGCTTGTGGTCACTACATCTGACTTCGATACTGGAGGAGCTCTGCTACAAAGCCCTGCTCCTACAAGGTTGCTGAAAATTTTGTCATTATATAATGTAAGCACATTTATCATACAGAACCTTACTGTGTATTAACTTAATCAGTTAAATACATGTCTGCTCTGTGACTGAAAGTCTCTGTGAAATAGTCCGTTCATTTAGGACCTCTTACTAAGTTGGCCACTGTACCCTTTTTCTTGACCAGTGTAGTATACTGCATATGCCAGTTATTTAGCCTCAGGAAATGACAGAAAAACTGTTCTAATTTGGCATCTCTTTGTTAATTGCTTTGTACTGGCTATAAACTGATTGCTCTCAGTTTAATTTGACCTGAGGGTAGGAATAGATAATATAGCATCTCTAACCAAAGATTCCTTAACATCTAATCCCAACCCTGCTCAACAGCCACATATCACCACATCCTCTTTCCCCTTCATGCCTGTGCCCAAATCCTATATAAAACTACTCTTAAACAAACAAACTGTGCTCTTCTCAGCTGATGTCCTTCCATGCGAGTAGCTAAAAATAGCAGCCAATAGGTTCATAGGTTCATAGGTTCATAGGTAGGTACTAGGCTATCTGCCCGAGGACATTTATAAGCCTAGCCAGAGTGTGTTGGCTTTCGCCGCCCCATTGATTAATTAGCTGAGCCTCTGTCAAGCAGAGCCAATGAAGTGATCCCAGGGGAGTATTTTCTGTTACCCATCCACTCGTCAAGGTGTCTCTTGAAGAGTGTTAGTGAGGGGCCCCGCCTAATGTAGTTAGGAATTTTTTTCCAAAGCATGGGAGGAGTCTCTGTGACAGGAATCTATCCCTACAGAATGTTCTATTTATTGTTGTGGTGAGGTTTAGCTCACTAGAGTGCATGGCTCACAGTGACTTGGATTTCTTTAGGTGGAGCATGTCCATCAATTCTGAGTTGGACATGGCTTTGTAAGTCAGGCAGAGATCACCTCTGAATAAGCGATATACCACTGAGTACAGCTGAAGTTTTTTCAGTCGGGCTGCATAGGACATATGTTTGAGGCCAGTAATCCTCTTGGTGAGGTACTTTTGTGGTGTTTCCAGCTGTTGGAAGTGTCTTGTGAGGTACATCCCAAATGGGGCATTGTACTCTATGATGGGTCTGATGAGTGATGAGTAGAGGGGCACTATAACCTCTTTATTTCTAGATGCAAACCCTTTAGTAATTAGATGGGCCACATAGAAGGATTTCCTAACTACTTTGGCAATATGATTGTCAAAGGAGAGACTACTATCTACCTGGGTCCCCAGATCTCTTACTACCTCTTCTGTATTAAGGGGGCTGACACCTATGTGGTAATTCGTGGGTATTTTGTTTGTCCCAAATGGGATGACTATGCATTTTTTGGCATTTAGCTTGAGGCCATGCCTTTGACACCAGGTGTCCATCTCAGTAAGGCCCTTTTGGAGGATGTCCGTGTTAGCTGGAGTGTCAGTTATGGCTCCCAGTTTGCAGTCATCGGTGAACTTGGTTAGCCATATTCCTCCTGTGTTTGCCTGTACTTCTGAGAAGTATATGCCGAACAGTAGGGGTCCCAGGACCAAGCCTTGCGGGACACCACTTGTGACAGGTTTAGAGTCGGACCTGGAGCCTGCTATTCTTACCATGTGAGTTCTGTCTGTAAGCCGGTTGGCAACCCATCTCATGACACAGGGGTTTATGTTCAGGCTGGTGAGTTTTTCTGTAATACCCGAGTGGGGAATGGTGTCAAAAGCCTTGGCAAGGTCAAGGTAGGCTGTGTGAACCACCTTTCCCTCATCTATGGCTTTGGTGACTGTCTCAAAGAAGTCAACCAGGTTTAGTAGGCATGATCTGCCCTTAACAAAGCCGAACTGGGTCGGGTCAAGTGTTTGGAGGTTCCCAATGTCTTTGTTAATGAGTTCCATGATGATGCACTCCATAGCCTTGCAGAACAGGCTAGTCAGACTTATAGGGCGATAGTTAACAGGGTCAGTTGTGGCCCCTCCTTTGTGGAGCAGAATAACCATTGCTGTGTGCATTCTATGGGCACGTAGCCTGTGGAGAGGCTGAGGCTGAACAGCATGTTTAGGTGGGGAGTTAGTTCATTCTGTAGTTCATGCAAGACACAGCCTGGGACACCATCTGACACCACTGATGCTGTGTTTTTGCCTTTTGAAAGAGCTGTTTTCACCAGTGCGTCTGTGATTTGTGGGACACTACACTTTTACGGTATTGTTGTGGGTCCTTTTGGAGGTGAAAGGGGGGTGAAGTTTGCACTGAATCTATCTGCCAGGATGTTGGCAATATTACTAGGTTCAGTATATTTTGTGCTATTTTGCATTAGCTCAGTGCATATCTGCGAGTTGCCACTTAGATTCTTAACGTAGCTAAAGAAGGCTTTGTGGTTATCTTTTGAATCCTTGGCTATTTTTCTTTCGAAGTTAGCCTTGGATGATTTTATGAGGGACCTTAGTTTCTTACTGATTACAGATCAGGGATGTCTTTCCTTCTTGGGATTTGCCTTTTTTCTGAACTAGTTTCCTCCTTCTATTGTATAGCCTGTTTATGGCAGGGGTCCACTAGACTGGTTTCCCTCTCTTAGAGGAGTGAGCCTTGGGCAATAGCATTGTATATCCTGTTTCAATCCTTATAAATAGGTCGATCCAGGAATCTCACATTCCCTCTCTCTGTCAAAAGTCACACATTATCCCTCTGTACATAGTAAGAAATTTAAAAGGCATTAATAACTTTAGACCTGTAGCAATCTTATTTCCCCTCGCCAAAATACTTGAAAAATGTATTCAAAAACAATTGCTAGACTATCTCCAGTAGGAAGAACTCCTATCCCCTGCACAGCATGGCTTCCATCCTTCACATAGTACTAGCACTGCCCTTATAACCTATATAGATACTGTCAATAAAGCTAGAGGCAATGTCAAACTAGTCACTTTGTTATTTCTAGACTTGTCTGAAGCCTTCGACACAGTTTGTCACAACAAACGTCTACTTCAAATGTCCTCCCTAAGTCTCTCTCAGCCCACCCATCTGTGGTACAAAAGCTACCTGTTTAATAGGTATCAGTCAGTACAATGGCACTCCACTCTTTCTCCATACCTCGCAGTCACCACCAGTGTACATTGGTTTCCCACTCTTTAACATTTTCACCACCACTTTCTATATATTCACACAACAGGCCATCCTAGTACAATACACAGATGATTCCACTCTCATTTGCACAGCTTACAACATGGTATACATACAAAAAAATTACTTAAGAAGCTTTAACAGCACTGAAACATGACTTCATAACTCACAACTCATGCTCAACCCAAAACAGATGAAACTGCTTCTTTTTCCCCAAATCCCTGCCTCATGAAAAAACAAAATTTAAAGTCCTCTCTCTTGATAATACAAACATTGAAGTCACTTCTCATAGCAAATTATTAGGGGTGACAGTGGATGATAATCTTACATTTGACCTGCATGTACAAATTTGCTAAGAAAAACTCATCAAAAACTAGGGATGTTTTACAGAGCCGAAAGCTTTCTCACCAATACAACTAAAACTACATTTGCCACTACTTATCTACTCCCCACACCTCTTTATGGTGCTCCCATCCTCACTAACCTCAAGGCTTCACAAAAATTAAAACTTAACTGGCACTGTAACAAAGTTGATAAATTTGCAGCAAATAGCCCTTTCAGAACCCACCACCGTATAGCACTAAAAAGCATACATTTGTTAGAACTGCCTCGTCAACTAACATGCACAGCTTCTTACCATCTATAACATTACGCAGCATCCATCTGCCTGTTCAGCACTAAAAACTATTCTATACAGCTATGTTCCCACACAGTCATTGCAATCCAGTGACCAAACTGTCTACAAATGTAGCAAATCTGCTCGGCATTGTTCGTATTTGTACAAGGTTGCTAAGGCTTGGAACTCCTTACTTGTATCCATCAGGTCAATCCCCTCCCTCCCATATTTCAAAACCACTGCGAAAGACTTTCTAGCTAAAATCTGGCTGTGTTCTTCTTCAAAACCAGGATAAACTATATCCCTAAATGTGAAAAAGTACATTTTCATTCCTTATAACGTTCTCTCCCTTCTTCACTTACTTCTGTCAAATTATCTTCTCTGACTTTCTCTCTAAATATACCATAAGCCTGTTTGCCCCTCACTTCATTTTGCAATTCTTGTTTATATTAGACTAACTTACCTTTAATTTCTCTACAAATTCTCTAAAATTTCTCTAAATCTAAAAATGATTGTCATATAACTTGTATTGATTCTTAAACACTGTTTTTTATATCATGTCTAGTTATAATTATTTAAACTGCAGATGTTTTTGTTTTATTTCTGAAGATTGTAAAGGTAATTGTTCTTAAAATGTTTTGTAATAATTTGGAGCTTTTCTCCTCGGGCCTGCATTGAAAATAGACTTCTACCCAATTGGACTTTCCCAGTAATCATATGTCAATAAATAAAAACATAAATTAAAGTTACAGCATGTTGTCTTCAAATCTCCTCTTCTAAAAAAAAAAAAACAAAACAAAACAAATAAAGAAAAAAAAAAGAAAAAAAAAGAAATCACACATCATGTTGTCTTCACATCTTGTCTCCTCTAAAAGTGCTATGTTTTAGGTTCTTAAACTAGAAGACTAGCAGAAGTGCCACTCACCCAATCTCCTTGTATTAGAAGACTAGAACACTATAACTGTCTTACACAAACATGTTCTCCACTGCTTTGAAGACCAATAAATGTATATTGGTCTCATCACCGCTGGGTTACTATTCAAGTTCATTTTGCTCTTTATCATGTTCTAGTGTTAAATGTCTACATTTGATTCTTTGCTTCATTCTTTCATTCTTTATTTTTAGGAAATATCATGTCATTCTCATGATAAATCAACAGTCTCTCTGTCTACTTTAGATTTAACCAAATGTATTGGCAAGTTCCAGTTGACACAAAAAATAAGGAAAACTGGAATTTTTCACCCGAGATGGACACTTTCATTATAGATGTCTGCCTTTTGGTTTCATAGAGTATTTACAATATTCCAGAAGGTGTTGGGCAAAGTTATTAAACCTCATGCCCCTTATGCATCAGCCTACCTGAATATTTGGAAAGCTATCAGTCTAAAATTCAAGTCAGTTTAAATTCCCTGAGTCCACCTGGGTTGACTGCTAACCCACCAAACTGCAAGTTAGGAATGGCAGTAGCCTGCAGGTTTAGAAATATTGAAAGCAAAGGCTGAGAAAAGTGAAGTAGTAAAAGCTTCACCAACCACTAAGAAACAGGTTGTCCTTTTTTACCCCAGTTAATGCTTATCTTATTTATCCTAATTTTTCTGTCATTGTTTGCCACTGTTTGACCTGA
>NC_056744.1:794744805-794849805 GCF_019279795.1 Protopterus annectens
TCATTTGTTGCAGTGATGTAATCAAAAGGTGTTGTAGATGACCAGGGATGAAGATTTTCCATTTTTCTTGGAAAAATATCAGGAAATCTCAAATCTGAACTAAGTGGTAGGACAAAATGCTATTTTCATGGAATTTGTTATTTTAGGTTAGAACACTCATTCACCGTAACTATGGATAATATCCAGCAGCTGTCCCCATAGTGCCGTTGTCTGGTAATGGATAAGGAACACGCACATGTTTTTTTCAGTAGACCTCACTTTGCAGGTGAGTCACTCCTCCAGCAGAAAAGAAGCTAGAAAAGGCTACAAGACATCTAGATTCTGCTCTGGATACTGTTGTTTAGCTCGGAACTACTTTCCAGAGCAGAAAGACTGATGGAAAGCTTGCACAAAGAAAATGTTTTCCCCGTAGACCACACTCAGTATATCACTTAGGCTCACATGTGCCTCACACGTTTCACATCATTTCTAAAAATTAACCATTTTCTCCTGGATCCTGTCTAGTTGTGAAGAGATCTTTCCACACAGGTATATTGCTGAAACATTTTCAGAAACAACCATTTCTTCTTCATACCCAATCTAGTGTTTTTTATGGAATTTATGATATATACACACACACACATATATATATATATATATATATATATATATATATACATATATTTGTTTGTCTTTTCGGCTTTTTCCGGTTAGGGGTCGCCACAGGGGAACTTCGGTCCACTAATGATTGGCAGTAGATTTTTATGGTGCCGAGGTGCCAGCTTGACACCCAACTATGCATGTCTTTCGGAGGCCACTCGACCACAGGGAGGGCATGCAGACTCCACACAGAAGGCACTCCAGCCGAGAATCAAACAGAAGAACCTCTTGCTGTGAGGCAACAACGCTACCGCTGTACCACCGCAGCTTCCTAAATATATATATATATATATATATATATCTATATATATATATATATATATATATATATATATATACAGAGAGAGAGAGAGAGAGAGAGTGCTCAATAACAATACATACTAACTGGGACATATATTCATATTCACATTTTAAAGTGACGTTTGTGAATTCTTGAGATTCTGAATTGTGTCATGAATTATTTATGATGTATTTATGAATATTCATGAATGTTATGATGTTTTATCATTTTATTAGATGATTCTGGTCACTTGATTTTTATTGAAGAGATTTTATTATATGTAGTTTATTTTACTGTCTGATGAAGTCTTAATATTGTATTAAGATGAAAGAGCTTATTTAATAAATTTCTGGTTCAGACATTTCCTCTGTTGTGTTTTTGCATTTGTACTATTTTCTCCAGGTGGGTTGGTTCTTCTGGTTAAGAGTATTTTAAATATTGTAATGCATATCTTTGTAAGGTGATACACTTAGAAACTTTTGATTACTATGCAGCATATAAATGACAACACATCTTTAAGAAGTATGTTACATATTCTGTAGATACATACATTTTCACAGATTTTTTGACAATTACAAATTGTCCAGTGCAGTGAATATATGCCAGTAGCCATAAACAAAGATATCATTGGCCCTCGAGCAAAGCTGAGAGTAATACCTGAGACTCTCCTCCCACAAAGACACATTAGTATGATAAACTTACAGACAAAATCCATATACCCCTATGGAATTCACTCTTCAGATGATTTCTCTTCCCCCTGGGTAGACACTTTTTTGTATATTTTAGAGCTCAATATCCCTGCATTCTGTGGATAGGATCCATTAGCTGAGGGTCCTCTGTCTCTGTACCATATACAGTAGGTGAAGCAGTCCCAATTCCCTAGGGCATGCATTGTGCAGGGAACTTCTACAGAAAAGATCATCACTCGCTCAACCAAACCTTGTAGCAAATTCTACCTCCACAGGCTACTATTTACATAACTTCTACCAAAGAAAATGTTGAGTTTCACTTGTTAAAATATGTAAAATGGTAACATTGCTATGCGCTGTTAAAAATGAAGCTCTGCATCAAACTGTGATTTTTGGCTATATGTAATATTGACCGTCACAGTGGTATTAAATGATGCACCTTACACATGACTGGAGATGTACAAGAAGCTGTATTAGTGCAATTCAAATACAGAAAGGCACTTGCAGACCTCCTTAGTATGCATAGCATGTCATAACATTCATGAACATTCATAAATAATTCATGAATGGGGAGATGATTAGGGTCCAAATGGAGAGATGATAAAATCAGCAAGCAAAGGAGAGTAACATTGCTGGAGCTGAATTTATCCTTAAGTTTTGGTGCATATCTTAATGAAGTAGAACCTGTTTTAACAAAATCTCACCAAGATGACACCAATATATAGACTGCATTTTATACAGCATATATCATGGAGAGATGTAGGTTAAAAAATAAAAATGACAACTGGGTGCACAATTCCCAGGATAAAAAACTGCCCAATTCTGGTAGGTGTACTGATACCAGGACTGAAAAAAATGACAGTTTAGAATCTTCAAGACATGGAAACATTCTTACAATGGGGTTAGGCCAGGTTCAGGGGAGAATGTACTGTAGAAGGAAGTACTACTCCACGAAAAACACAAACGTTGACAGGCCAAAGAGCCATAAAGATTATAGAGTGAGCTATTGAGGAAAAGGAAGAAATTATGTATTGTTACTGTTAGCCAAGAAGCCTAGAATTTCCAAACATAAGATATACAAAAAGACTAAGAGAAAAATTAGAGGAAAGAAAAATACTTGCACAAGGAAAAACTGTCAAAAGCTTCAAATACAAACTAGTGTTCATTAATACAACAGATTCATGAAAAACATTACATAGATAAAGAAATTATGGGCATCTTGGAAAAGAAGTGACTGAGGAAGTGCAAACATATAAAGAAGAAAATCTAGAGATTTTTGAAAGGTATAAAAAAGAAACATGGACATGGGAAAGAGAGATCTGATATAGTGCAATATTTATGCAAAGCAGAAATCTAAATTGATCAATACAAAAAAGCAACTCAAAGATATTCAAAGAGAAAAACAGGCAAATGCACCCAGATATGGACAATTTCACATTATAAAAAATAAGATCACAAAGGGGGAATGTAGAACAGATTAATAAAGTAGAAGTTAAAAAAAATAGAACGTGAAGTTATGGAATACCTGCGACATGAATGATTTAGTGTAGAAATGCTAACACAACTTATGCCGCAGCATAATGGATCAACAAGTCTCTCAAGTAAGGAGAAACAAGAGGAGTGAAAGACATCTGAATAAGAAATATGGATATGGGAAAGAAAAAGATTTAATATGGTTCAATATTTATGCAAAGGAGAAAGCAAAACTAGTAAATACAAAAAAGCAGCACCAAAGATATTTGAATAAAAATACAAAGACATCCAGAGATGGAAAATTTTACAATACAAAAAATAAGAAAACGAAGGGGGAAAGTAGAAAATAGGATTAGAAATGGAGAAGTTAAAGAAATATAAACTGAATTTAAATTTAACTCTGATAACATCACAGCATGATAGAACAATGAGTCCCCAAATTAAGGAGAAACTACCTGACATAGTTCTCAACCTTCCTTCTCCAAAATGAGGTACACTAGCCCTCATAATGTGGAACAAATGGGCTTACTAACAACTTCAGCTAGGAAGGTCATAGGATGGTTAAAATATGCTGGTTTTACTTATAAAGAAGATCTTTTAATGAATTAATATGACTCATTTCTATTTACTATGGATTTCACTTTAAAAAGTTCCTAACACTGAATGTGTTGCAGACCTTTTCAGTCTGGAACTTCGAGGAACATGAACTTTTTAAGACCCCAAATGAGGTGTGTTTCTCGTAATGAGGTACACTTGAGAGGTATGCTATCTGATCAGTTGCCATATGAAGATACTTTGGAGCCTTCAATAGAAAACGATCAGTTGGGATTGCACAGCAAGGAAAGGAACAGGAAACTGTGGAAACTCTGATGCAGTCAATGTTGTTGAGTGATACGCCAGTGAGTTCCCATATGACAGAGCAACAGATGACACAGGATGAAGCTGAAGAGAGTATGTCACAAGAAGATGTTCTGGAACTTTCTTCAGAATAGACACAGGAAACAGAGAAAAAAGAATGTGCCCTTAGTTTAATAGAAAATGATTTAAGGGAAGAGTTGCTTGATTTAATACAGATGGATAAACATATTACGATCAATGAAAGATATAGATTACAAAAAGTCAATAAGACCCAAAATGTTAGAAGTTTGATAAAATAAATGAACACAGTAGTCAAGACTGTTCATAGACATTCATGACATAAAACAAAAGTAAATAGGATATATTACCGTGCAGCTAAATTAATAATAGATAAAGTCTTATCACAAAAACCCAGGGCAGTATGGGAAAGGAAGGGGAGAAATCAAATGCCATCATGGGAGCATCAAACAGAGAAAACTATAAAGCAATTAAGACAAGAAGTGTCACTGTTAGAAGAGTACAGAAGAAGGAACAGATCAACAAAATACTCAGAAAGATAGACGTAACAAAAGCAATGTGTATTATGCATTATCAGAACAGACCAGGATCTATTATATACCATTGCAAACAATAAACTAAAGATATCAGCACAGGCAGAAAAACTTAGAAGATATGCAGATAAATAGAAAGGAAAAGTACAAAATAAGCATGTTTTATATAGAATTGTGAAACAAGGCAAAAGGAAGAGAAACACCACCAAAAAGGAAGATATAGACACATTTTGGAGAAATATTTATGAAGATCCTGTGGAACCTAACAAAGATGCTGAATGGACAGAAGCAGTAAAAGAAAGAATAAGAAGTTCAAATGTACAGGATATGAAATGGGTTAAAGTAATGCTCAGATAAATTGAAACAAATTTAAGAAAAGATCCTAAATGGAAAGCCACAGGCCCAGATGCAGTATATAACTTCTGGCTATATGTATTAACATCTTTACATGAAGATTTAGCCATGAATAAGAATTATTTATGTGTACCCTGAACAGACACCAACCTGGATAACAACAGGAAAAATGATACTCCTTAAGTGTGAATTTGCAAGCTGTCCTAAAAACTATGGACTGATAACTTCCCTTCCAATGATGTATAAACTATAGACTGAAACTGATGCTGACAGAGTTTACAGTCATTTAGAAGAAAGCGCAATCATGGCAATAAAACAAAAGGTAACAAAATAAAGTTGTACAGAACAAAGGATTATTTATGGTTCAATAAACTCCTAATGGAGAGTTCTAAGAAGGAGAAGAATGGCATGGGTAGACTACAAAAAACATCTGACAGCATCCTACATTTATGGATAAAATATTGCTTACAAATATGCGAGATACACCCTACGTTGATCAATTACATTACAGTGACTATGAAGCAGTGGCAAACCACTTTGCAGCTAATCCTTGATAATGGACAAATAATTATCCCAGGGATAAAAATACAAAGTGGGATATTCCAGGGTGACTCTCTGTGACCACTTCTCTTTTCTCTTGCCCTTAACCCATTACGCTGTCTACTTAACAGATTAGGTCATGGTTACAATTTGACTTCCTGAGAACAAAAATGTGTAAAGACTTCTCATCATGCTTTTGTGGCTGATGTAAAACTGTATAGTTCAAAACTTTCTCAGATGATATAAGAATGTCATTTGGTCTTGATGAATGTGCAAAAGCAACCTTTAAAGCAGAAAAGCTGCAGCAACAAGAAACTATTAGTCTGAGACAGGAATGTGATATAAAGGAACTTGAACAGAAGGAACTGTATAAATATTTGGGAACTGATGAAGAATCAACAATAAAACATGAACAAATGCATATAAAACTTAGTAAGGAATATTTTAGAAGACTGCAGCTAATAATGAAAACAGCTCTGACATCTAGGAACAAAGTGCAAGATATAAACCAGTTTGCTCTTCCTGTTCTAACTTACAGCTTTGGGGTGATTGATTAGCTTCAAAAGGTATTGGATCAATTTGACAGAAAAACAAGAAAAATGCTTCATGCTCATCAAATGATTTAGAAAAGTCAGAGAATACCAAGATTACATATTCCTCATTCTGAAGGAGGTACGGGCCTCCGTGAAATTGATTACATGTATAAATCTGCAATTGTAGGAATGCATACATATCTGCTGACCTCACAAGAGCCAAATGTACTGAGAGTTTTAAAACATGAGGACAATAAGTCTAAGATAGGGTTGCCACCTTTTCAGCGGGGCATGGGTGTGTGGCCAATATGACACTGGCCACACCCTCTACCATGACATCACCACAGGAGTGGTGAAGGGGATGCTGTTATGGGTACGATGGATGGCTGCTGGAGTCGCTAGCTAGCTGGCTAGCTGGCTGCTGGAGTGGCTGTTTGGCTGGCTGCTGAAGTGGCTAGCTGGCTGGCTGCTGGAGTGGCTAGCTGACTGGCTGGCCGGTTGCTGGAGTGGCTAGCTGGTTGGTGGGAGTAGCAGCTGGATGGATGAATGAATGGATGGATGGCTGGCTGGATGAATGGATAGTTGGATGGCTGGCTGGATGGGTGGATGCTTGGCTGGCTGGATGGATGGATGCTTGGCTGGCTGGATGGATGGATGGCTGGCTGAATGGATGGCTGGCTGGCTGGCTGCCTGCATGAATGGATGGCTGGCTGGTTGAATGAATGGATGGCTGGCTGGTTGAATGAATGGATGTCTGGCTGGCTGGATGAATAGATGGATGGATGTCTGGCTGGCTGGTTGGAAGAATGGATGAATGGCTGTATGAATGGATGGACAGCTGACTGACTGGCTCGTTAGAAAAAAAAATCTTGTTTTTTTTTTTTTTTTTTTTTTTTAGTGGCTGTAGAAGCACTTAAAAAAAGCGCTCCTACAGCCGGGATCTTTGCAGGGCTCTTCTTGCCCTAATCCCCACCCCTTTCATGAATTGCAGCCAATTGCTGCACGAATTACAGCACCCGGACCTAACAGGCAGCAGCTTTGCCTGCAGGTCCGGGTTGGTGACGTAACTAAATTGCCGTGGAAAAGCCGGAAATAATTGTGGCTTTTCCACGGCAATTCAGTGTGATTGAAAAGCGGGACTTTTCAAGTCCCACTACTTTCCACAGCAGGCAATGGGATGAGGTAGCTCAACCCGTGAGTGTCCCGCTGACAACGGGATGGGTGGCAACCTTAGTCTAAGATGACTCCTCTGCTTAGTGTTGTAGAAGCATATTGTTGTCAAGTGGGAATGGAAGTCAAACCAGAAATAGACAAAAATCAGGCAGCAACTGAATATGCCAAAAAAAACAAAAGAAAGAAAGAATATAAAGAGAAGGATCAGATGAGAAGGCAAGAAATGTGGAAAATGTATAAATATAATTGCAAGTGCAGAAAACTCCTGGAGCTACTTAATGTCGATTAGGATCTAGCACAGGAATGGTTAAGGAGAGGTGAAGTTAAACCATAAGATGACAGGATAATATTGGCGACCCAGGATAGTGGACTATGTACATGTTTGTTTACAAAGTCCATTGAACATGTAGGCGAAAGAGACAAATGCAGGTTTTGTAAAACAGAATTGGAAATAGTCACACATCTTGTTGCTGAGTGTGATATTCTAATGGCAGAAGGCCTGTATACTGAAAGGCATAATAATGTGGCAAGTTTGTTACACTGGAGATTGTGCAAACATTATAATGACGCAGATGAGAGACATTTGAAACATGAGCCACAGAGCATCATAGAAAATGCTGAAGTTTATATCACATGGGCTCATCCATTACCAACAATTCAAAAAATAGATGTGATCTATTTTTAATTACTTGTATAAAATTGTTATGATATTTCTCTTATATGTTAAAACAATAAACCTGTTTTGAAAAAAAAAAAATAGATGTGAGAAAACCAGATATAGTACTCCATGAAAAAAAAGACAAAAGTAGCATTGATCATTGAAATTGCTACACCCAGTGATTACACTGTCTTACATACAAAGAGACATAAAGTCATAAAATGCTAGGATTTGCAGGCAGGAATTAGGACAATGTGGAAGAAGGATATCCAGACAGTTCCAATAGTAGTAGGAGCAATGGGTCTCATAAAAAATAATTTACAGTTGAATTTAGATATGTTACCGATACATGTAACTCCTTAAGAATTACAGAAGAGACAGTTCTGGGCACATTGTGGGTGCATTGTGAAGACCACTTTTGGATAACATCAAAGATAGAAACAATGATAATTTCATGAACTTTACTCATACTTTGACTTAGGAATAGGGTCCATTTCCATCATGGCATTAGAAACCCAAAAGACTTGGCAGAATTAAACCAAGACACTACTGAATTTGAAGTTAAGTATCTATTGTATGTTTATTGACAGTGAAGCTCTGGATGGATATAAGTGTATGTACAAAAGTGAAAGTAGCAGAAATATACATTTTGGAAAGTTGTGGAAATGGCCATTACAACTCAGGACATCAGAATACATTAAAGAATTACTGCTTCTGCAGGTTGTTCAGACTGGAATGTTAGAGGTGCTACAGAAAATGGAATGAAGTAATGCATCGTGCAGCAATCACGTACAGTGTGGAAACACTGATCTAGGACAGAATTATGCGGTGAGCCTCACTAATACTACACTGAGTGCTGCAAAACAGGTGAAGAGTGTTGCAGATGCAGAGTGCTAAGAATCAGTGGAATCACAGTCACTTAGCGTGGGTCTACAGTGTATCATAGTTGCAAGGATTCAAAAACAGCACAGCACCACGTGGAAGGACTCAGTAGAATTACATGTAGTGCAGAGAAAATATCAGAAAGTATTACTAGAATCTGTGATATAAAATTCAGTCACTTTAAGGCTAGGCTAAATCAGAGTTACTCAAAATCCACAGTACCTCACAGTGTCACCTGAAAGAGTGCTCATGTTGAAATTGTGAGGGACAAAAATGCAGTCCTCATAATAAAAGTTTAAATGTAATAATACTGAAAATATATACTAAGTCCAAGGTTACAGTATGTTGAATTATTTCTCTTATTCTGTGATATAGTGATCTTGGAGTTAAGGGGGTTAAGTATATAAGTAGCAGGAGTATGTAGACACTATCTCAGGTGGTGCATAGAGCCAAAGTTCCCTGTAAAATCATGGCAATACAGCAAGTTTCAACATTCATTTCAATTGCTGACAATTGCACTTTTTATATCTATGCAGGACTCAGAATTACAGGACTCAAACTTTTGATAGAGAATATAACTGTTAATAGGGAACATATTGCTGACAAATGTGTACTGCAGTGCTGTCAGTATTTGTTTCTGACTGGTTTGTGACACTATGAGAAGGATTTAATAATTTGTATGTCTCTGTATCACTCAGTGATTAATGCAAGTGCTAATAAGCACTTTATTGTGTTATCACCACTGGTTGTGGATGAATCACATTGACAGACCCCCCCCCCCATTCACCCCCCTCACACATGCACATATTAAAAAACAAACACACACACACACACACACACACACACACACACATACACACAGCTACATCCCTGTACCCTCAATTGCCCTTACTTTTAGAGAACAAGTATGACTTTGCCTGTGTAAGTGTCCTGACCCTTCTACAGACCATTACAGACAGTCACATGCCAGACAACTGTTTTCATATTTCTTGTTTGGGATAACCACCATGCTAACTAGGAAGTTGCTCTATTTTTATTCTGCCTTACAGTTTACATGCGCACACACACACACACACACACACACACACACACACACACACACACACACACACACACACACACACCCACACACAAACACACACACACACACACACACACACACACACACACACACACACTCTTACCCTACTTATCCAGTAATTAACCAACCTACTCAAAGTGCCCACACACACACACACACACACACACACACACACACACGCGCACATGCACTCACTGAGACCATTCACACCTCTGTATACACTCACACATGCTGACAAACATATACACACATATACACACGTATATATACCTTCACTACTACCTGTTCTCTAAACACCCTGACACTTACCTCTAAAAAGATCTCTCCCATGGTGGTCTACTTCAAATAAACAAAATGTCACTTACTCAAATTTTAAATGACCAAGACGAGAATACCAAACCTGCATTTCAACGAACACCCACAACACAGATATGTTCACCAGGGAAAGGACGCAGTTAGCCAACATGGACAAATAAACAAACTGAAGCATATCAAACCCACCCAAGTGGGGGGCTTTGCACCCCACACCCCCATAACTAAATATACCACCTTCGAGATCACACTATAGTGGGGAAGAGGGCAAACTCCTAAATTCTGGCCGATTATCTCTTTTCCCTGGTGACAATATCGGTGTTGAGAGGGTTTATTTAAATGCAGGTTTGGTGTTCTCATCTCGATCATTTAAAATCTGGGTACGTGACACTTCATTTATTTGAGAAATAATCTACCACAGCGAAGTAGAATGCCAAAAAAGGATAGAGAGAGTTATCCACACATCAAGATGTGGGGCATGTAATTAGTGCTTCGCCATTTGGGAAGAGACAGGTGTTACTTTAAACAACATCAACAGGATGAAAATACGTTTTAAACAGGGCAATTGTAATTCTAAAATGGTCATATACTTAGCAAAATGTATGGCCTGTTCAGCATATTACACTGGAAAAACTGAGAGAAATTTTAGAAAGCGAATATATTCCCATTTATACAGTATTAGAACTAAAGATCAAAATAATGCCCTGTATAAACATATAGATAGTCAAGGTGAAAAGCATAATTTTAAATTTGCCATCCTAGAGAGTGTAGTTACAAATCCTAGGGGAGGTAGCAGTAAAAATGTCTTAGCATACAAAGAGGTATGGTGGCAGTTGCTGACTGATGCAGCGACCCCACCAGGATTAAATGAGCATATACCAGTCAAACCCTTATTAGAAATAGGGTATTGACAAGTATACACACTCACATATATTTTATGTAGCTATTATAATCACATATTGTATGATGTCATTGTTGTATATATATATATATATATATATATGTATTTTTTATTTTTTTTGACAATGTATTAGAGTTTTTAGATTAATTTTTATGGAATAGGAATGAGCAGAAGAAACTGTTGCATAGACATTTCAGCTTTAAGAAGCTGATTAGTTTTTGGCGCCAACACTGAATATTTAAACATTGTTTATCACCAGTTTGAACGTTCTGAAGAAGCTCACAGTTAGTGAGTGAAAGTGCTTAACATTTCGTGTATTAAAACTGCTTTTATTACAATCATAGTCGTGGATAGCGGTTTTGTTAACCCATGTGAAAGAATTTTTGCTGATTGTTGTGGTGTGGATAAGCGAACTTTTTGGCATTCTACTTCGCTGTGGTAGATTATTTCTTGGTAACTGAACACCTTATTCAGTTGTTGCTTCATTTATTTGACGTAGACCCCTCCCATAGACCCCTGGAAAATATTGGATGAATGGGGACCTTTGTCTGTGTTAATTAGTGCAGCTTTGGGGTTGATTTACACAGATGAGTGGTTTTGTGAATCACTTGGCTGGATAAAGCACTTACTGCAGGCATTTCTGGGGGAAAATGCATGACTTAATATCTTATGCCACTCCCCTGGAATACCTCAATAACATTTGTGGTAAGCCAGAGGGACAGTCCACCACATTGTCTCTGAATCAGAAAGAGCTACCACCAGCAGTGAACTGCAGTAGGCTGTCTCTGAATCAGAATGAGCTACCACCAGCAGTGAACTGCAGTAGGCTGTCTCTGAATCAGAATGAGCTACCACCAGTGGTGCACTGCATTAGGCTGTCTCAGAATCAGAAAGAGCTACCACCAGTAGTAAATAAAGCTTACTGTTGGTGGTAACCTTTTTGAATTCCAGTGTATCAGACAATGCTGAGACATATGCTGAGGGATTGCTGAAAGTGTTTTACATGAGGGTCACTTTGCATAATATAAGTCATTCCCTGCAAACATATATCATGTCACAGCCTACAACAGATAAGGTCATACTTAGCTTTCTAACTACAGCTATGCATCTACAGTCTATTATGAGTCTTTCCCCCTTTCTTCATTTCTTGTTAGGCAGTCCAGGTCAGTTTCAGACATTGCATTCATTTCTTTCTTGCTCTGTACAATTACCCATTTATTTTATTTATTTTTTTCTAATTTGTTCATTGACTATATTGCCAGCCTCTTTTACATAACCTCTTATTCTGCACCTCTGCTACCACAGTGGAATAGCTATTTTACCTATCTCTGTTATTGTGAGTGCTTGACCAGTCCAAACAAACAGGTTTTTGTTTGTGAACTGTACTAAACAGAATTTGACTTGGCAAGAAATATTGAGGGGTGAGTTCTATTTTTTACAGTGCAAGAATGAAAAAAAAAATGGGCTTAAAGCAATTGAAGGCTAGGAAGACCAGAGTGCTTTACTGGTGAGAACTGAAGTTTGATGGTAAATGGGGTACCTCAGAGAAGATGGTCCAGAAGTATGGTTTACAGAATTTCTACAGTTAGAATATTAGAATCTCTGGGGTCTTATAGGCTGATTTCAATATTAAATCAGGACTATGTGTTATTTATGGGTATCCATTTTTTCCTAAAAAAACCCCAAATTGTCCTTTATCATCTCTTGCACCTCCACTTGAGTTTTCCACTGCAGATCAACCAGTCAGCACCCACAACCGATACTTATACTATGCAGACTTGCAGTACAATATTCATCCTCATACAAGAGGCCAGACTCAGTGTGTGGCAGCAGGCTGGTTACTCATGTACTTGTAGTCTTTTTTGTTATATGCTACTGACCTTTGAACGAGTATAACATCATAATTTCATAACATTTTGAGCCCAGTGTTTCAGTGTATCATCTATGCAGCCCAGCTTATTAACTAATGTACTGTTTTTGCACATTTCTGTTAAAAACGTCTATTTCAATGTTTCCAGATAGGACAAACTCTGCATTTGCCTTCAAAATGTTCTTTAAATGTTGATAAATGTTTACTAATAGTGTAACAAATTTTCCCAAGCAACAAAAGTGACCTTGGTCTGAGATAGAAAGGGAAAGTACACCCTGCTGAATGCTTTTCCAGCTTCTAGGCAGGCAATCATTAATGGAAAAGTTGTTCTTCATAATCAACAGGGTCTTGTAACTACATTATCAAGTGTTTGCTTTGTATCAAAACCATCCTAATCTCAACAAACAAAGGCAGTTAGACAGGGAGATAGTTAACTGGACAGTATCCCCAAAAATAACTCATAGTCCTGATTTAATACTGAAAATAACCTATAACAGACTCTGGATCTTTCCTTCCTTTCAGCATAGCAGCTATCACTACTTCCTGCTATGGGGACCTCATGATTATCACAGCATTCAGCATTCCTAACATCACTCCTGTAATTCTTTCTTTGACTTGCTCATACAGCTCCAAGGGCAGCCCATTAGGTTGCCTTGATTTAGCTAGCAAGAGCAAAGGACAGAACTTCAGCTGTAATGGGGACAACATAGGTTCATAGTTAAGTACTGCATTAGCTGCCCCTATGGGCTGTTTTAAACCTAGCCAATTTTCCTTTGGGTGCTTGAATTTACCTATCCCATTTGATGTTAGATTGGCCCTACTTCTACTCCAAAATCCCTACACAGCCTTAACTGTATACAGTTCCCTTCCCTTTCTTGCCAAGAATTTCTAGTCTCTTTCTAAAACCTCAAAATATTTTTGTTTGGGATCAAGTCTTAAATTTCAGCTCATGCTGTAAAAATCTTACTAAAAGCTAAATGTTATACCTTTGTTTCCTCTAGTCCTAAGACAACCTTTCTTACTTTAAGCTCTTGCTGCAACTCCAGCTGAGCTAGCCACTCATTCCTTATCATATCATATCATATTCTTCACTGTTGTAAGGTTTCATGTATAGAATTTAAATCCCCGGAGGGTACTGTTAAGCATATCCCACCATTCCAAACTCTCTTAAATATGAAATGCCTTTTAAGACAGAACTGCCCAATGATCCTTCAAACTTCTTGTCATCGACTCACAAAGTTTGAGTTCTGAAAGCACTTCCTAAATATTACAAAATAATAATGCTAAGAAAGTGCATTTAATTTGATGACCATTTCTTCACAACTTTAGTAAAAGATTTATAAAATGCTGTATTTAACACTTTAATGATTTTATCATTTAGGTGCTTGAGGAGTCTGAAAATTATATCCCACGTCAAGTTCCAAAATTGTGACTTTGTACTTAATTTAATGAACATTTCCTTTTAACCTTAAGGAAATTAACATTTTATACCAAATGTGAAAAATGACATAATTTAGCCCTCATCTCATGAGCAGTTGGGCTGTTCTTGGGCATTCTGATCCCAAATATTTAATTATAGGCAAGAAATGTAATTTTGCACAGTGACTGCAAAATCAGCTATTAATTTAGAAATCATGAGACATTGTGTCATAGACCAATACAGTGAGTATTCCTGACATTTTGCAAAATATTACTAACATTTAAAGTTATATATCTGGACTTAATTGTGAAATTTGTATTCATACTTTTACTAAACTTCAGCAATCATGCATCAGGTTTGAAAAATGCCATCTGTGGCACTTCACAGACTATTATGTACATTTATGATTTTTGTCAAATGATTTGTCTATAAACATTTCCACTCACTAAAGCCAACTCTGTATTTTCCTTTATTTTTTCCATTACAAACATAGCTGGTTTCAGATCTCCACCTCAACTCTAGTATTACATTTTTTAAACTCTGTATGCTAGGGTGGTGGTATCCCAATATGACCCTCTGCCAGAAGGGAAACTATTATGGAGAAAACTAGACTCAGCAGCAAAGGTTTGGATTTGCTACTATGTTGGGATAAGAGTAGGGTAGGAAAGCTTGAGCCATGATAATGTTGTCTGCTTAAGGTTGTTATGCCCCACACAACTCCTTTGGATACTGGAATATTCTTTTAAAGGGTGCACTGGTTAGTAATGGACACTGCAGAGGACACCAAGAGCCTCCGAGAAGGTGTTTCCCAAACATATAACTGGTATCAAAACCAAAACTAAATATCAGTAATCATGATAATATTCTTCAGCAAGCATGACTTTCCTTGAAACTATCACATTGACAACACCCTCCTGAAAGTTGATCAGATCAGCGAGCTGGAAACCTATGTACACAGTGATCTTTCCTTTGATCACCACATATCGACAACTGACCACAACTCTTTGTCACTAAAAAAATCAAGGGCCTACATCATAAAAACTATGCAAACTTTCTCAATGCCTTGTTCCTCTTCTCAGTATCATACAGCTGCTAAGAGGCAACTATTGCCTTGTTTACAGACTTAACAGACCCTATCCTTTCTGACCTATTACACACTCAGAAGTCCATTTGTTGGAAGAACACCTATTCAAGGATTTTTAATCTCTTTTGCAACATAAATAGGGCATGTTGGAGAGATAGGTATGCATCACAGAGAATAATGCTTCTGTGGAACTGTCTTCCACTCCACGTAAAGGAAAGCAGTTCTCTTATTCTGTTCAATCATAATTTGGATGAATGGATGAGAAAACAAAAATTCACCCTTCATTTATCACTCATGTCCTTCATGAACATGGTAAATGTCCCAAAATATACTTCTTCTGCCCACTTCTGGGTTATTCATGCACCAAACACAAGGACTGAAAAACTAGCATGGGAATGTAATTCTATGTTCCTCAAGATTCTAACAGATCACTAATTTAGTAAGTAGCTGTGAACCTATGAACCTAAGGGTATTCTTTACATATGAAATGCATTATTTCAGGTCTTCAGGTGAGTATCTCATGAAAGTCCGTGGTCTTCACTGGTACCTGCACCTTATCTGCATCTACAAGACATGGCTCCACCAAGGAAAATGTGACTGGTCATTACCTCTTCATTCTTCTCTTTCCTAGGCATTTCCTCGATCTCTCGTCTGGCTAATCAAATTTAGGTTACCTGGGTTGTAGTCAGGACTTCATTTTCTATCTCATGGAGCCAAGTATAATTATGACTTTGTGTTTAATTTGATGAATAATTCTTCATCAATGTACAAAATGTCAACACTTGTATACTTTGTTGACAAAAATGCCATCTATTGAGTTTCGGTTCCAGCACTGCTGCACTGTTCTAACATTTCTCTCCCAAAGGTGATTTAGGATAAGAAACTTCATTTCTCCAAATGACTCAAAATCACCTTTTAAGATAAAAATTCCAAATTTCACTTCACTCTTCATTATATAAACTTCTCACTTCAGCATTCTGGAAGCTTCATCCCAAATTAATACTACCTAAGTTATAGTTATGTCAAATTTGAGGAACTATTCCTTCAGTCTTAAAAGATCAAAATCTTTCCACCACATTTGGAAAATGCCATCTATGGCATTTCATGGATGCCATGATGTCAGCCCTTAATAAGAATATTCTGAAAGTTTTATCCAAAATATTACTAATTGCTAAAGTTACATGTGTGCATTTTATTGGGTGAACAATTTCTCATAACTTTTTGAAATTCAATATTTTTCACAAAAGACTTGCAAAATGTTTTCTGTGGACTGTCACCTCATAAATGATTACTTTGTCCTTATATATTTCTCTCCACAAAGGTGGTTTAAGAAAAGGACACACCACTTTGCACATAGACTTCAAACTTACATTTTAAAATGAAAATGCACAATAACACTTTGGAGTTCATGACACAGACCCATACGATGTTCATTCTGAGAGTTCTATCACAAAAAGATTTTAATTATCAATATTATGAGCCTGAGTCTCATCAGATGTACATCCATCCATTCACACCCCCCTTTTCCCATTTTTGCACAAGGGGTCAGGGTGTCACTTCAACAGTGACAATAATCTAGAACCAGGGTTTACACTGCTGGGTAGTTAGACCTGCCATGGCATCCAATGAACATGTTTTTTCATCTGATGAACATGTTTATGTAAGATTTCTTGACTTTATTACTTCTGCATCATATTTGTAAAATACCACCTATTGGACTTCACCCTATGAACAGGAGCACCAATCTTTATTACTCTATTTAGTTTGTTTACCAGGGTAGTTCTTTGATCACAATAAACCATTTCCGGTCACATTAGGTTGAAGAAAATCACAAAGAAAGAGAACAGAACAAATCTGTAGAGTAATCAAGAAGGTAGATAATCTCATAGACAATTGATACAATATGTAAATATTAACAGAGTAGAAAAATAAACATGAACTAATTTTAGTGGTAAATATGAAAGCATAGCAGCAGGTGAGAACAGAGGGTCAAAGTAGGAGTGATGCAGCCGACGAGGGAGTTAGGTTAAGTGTCCATTAGAAAAACACTTGCAAGCAGATTGTTGATGGAGGTGTCTTTTGAGCTAACCTCTGAACATGGGGAAATAGGAGACTTCTTTCAAGTGAAAGGAGAGGGATTGCTAGAGTTTGGGTGCAAGAATTGAGAAGGAATGGTCAGTATAGTGCAGTTTGGTCTGGGATGTCTGGACTGAGGGAGTTAATTGAGAGAGATTGCAGAGGGTGTAGTGGGTAGTTTTACTATGGATCAAGAGATGGGAAGGCACCTTGTTGAAGTAATTTGAAAAGAAGAGACCCTAGGAGCAGCTCATTTCTGTTGGAGACTGGTATCCATTTGGCTTTGGAGAAGGTGATGCAGTGGTGTTCCTGAGGGGGGAGACTGAATTGGCAGGTATTGTTTTCAATGGACTGTAGAGTGGATTTGTTTTTTTTTTTGGAGGCTCTGGCTATGATGGGGAGCATGCATTCAAGTTTAGCAAGGAGGACACCTTTGCCTTCTGCAGCTGTATCTGGTCTGGAGAGAAAAGGAGATATTTTCCAGGACCAGAATAAAAGAGGACTGATCTTTTTCTTGGTGTTTTCAATTTGGCTTTGGAAGTTAAGTGACTGGTCTAGCCATAAATCTAAGTATTTTAAGGATATGGCTGTTTCTACTAGGGAGCAATTGAGATCAGCAATGTTGGGAAGTTTAGGAGTTTTTTTCAGCATTTGTGAAGTTCAAAATATCATGCGTTTTGTTTTGGAGGGGTTTAAGGGTAGCCTATGGTTGTTTAGACAAGAATTAAGGGAGTAAAAGTCAGACTGAAAGCTGGGTTTGAATAGTATAATGTGATCAGACTGAAGCTCATTTTGAATAGCTGAATGTAAAGCCTTGCACCATATGCACCTCCCAAACTTGACGATTATTATTTAGGGTCTGTCCTTCCCACCTCCTGAATTCAGTTACAGTCTTATTCTTGTTTATCTCCACATCCCAACTGTATGGTATGTATTTGCTGTTCAGGGTCTCCACCCACCTCCAAAATTTACATTCAGGGCCTGTTGTATAGCTCAGCTCTTCTATTTCCTAAATTTATTTCCAGTATTCATTGTCTCAAAGCATATTTGTTGTTTGCTTTTCTAAGTTCACCCTTCCAACATTCTCAGCTCAGCTTCAAGGCTTGTTATCTAAAAGTACTTTGACCATTTTCTGATATCATGTTCAATACTAAGTGCTCTCTTGTGGTTAATACTGGTATGTCACATCTCCGAGATCTGATGTTTGTTCCTGCACTCCAATAATAATCTTTGTATTTTTTTATTTTCCTTCTGTCAGTGTACATTTCTTCTAAGTACCCTTATATATTCTAACTGCCCAAATCCTTTCATTTGACTGGCTAGTTTATCCCATCTGTGCATACTGCCTCTGTCTTATCCTTGCCATTGATCCTTTGTTAACAAGAGTTAACCAGATCAGTCAGCTTACTCAGTTATTCATTGTTTAACTATGTTTATGTGTAATTATATGTAAAAGCTGAGAGTGTTAAAGTAGTAGTGCAAAGAGCACTGCCCCCTGCACCACCTTAGTAATGGGTGCTAACCCTAACCCTAATGCTGCCCCTTCCCCCAACCCTAACTCTGCACCTTAATGTCATTAAACCCTTCCTGTAGCACTGCCATTATATAAGAAAGACTCAGACTCACAACCATTCACAAACACACAAAAACAACACTACATGTATCCCCTAACCTAACCTTTACCCTTACCCTAAAATATACAAACTCATACACAGACACACAACATCCATTTTTCACTCATCCCCAACCCTAACCCTAACTCACCCACTCAAGTACAAGCACACACACACACACACACACACACACACACACACACACACACACACACACACACACACACACACACACACACACATGCATACTCACCCTCCCACACACACATGCATACTCACCCCCCTACCCCACTTACCTGTATCAACATCCCATACCACTGTTCAGCCATCCATACTGTCAGCATTAAATCACATCCCTGCATTCGTTGGGCAAATGTATGTTCAGTAAACACATCTTCTCATTCTAGTATAAATTATCTTGCATTTTATAACATGGATGCAAGCGCAAAAATGACTGTCTCCATGGACAGCTTTTCTTTATACTCCAAAATTCATTAACTTTTGATTTAAATCTGACATAACCTTCTTCTTTTCTTTCTTTTTTATTTTTAGCTTATTTTATGTGTCTGGAGTGTATTAATATATTTATCATATTATTTCTTTTTTGTATTCAAGATTTTTTAATTACATTTTTTCATAAAAGATTACAGCAACACAATCAAATTGTGTGTTAAAAACAGAGTGAAATAAAATTATAAACATATAAGTATAAGAATATTTACATTATATACATGAGTGAAATACAAGGTAATCATATAAATGTTTCAGTCAATGAAAAATTAACTAATTCATGGACAGAATGGGTTTATATTAGTTCCGTGAAAGATGTATTTATCGAATACGTCTTCACCAAACACCAGACACTGAAATTCATTTCAGTGAACCGCAGAATTTTTCCCACAGTTCACAAACACTTGGCCATCACCTCGACTTTGCCCTTTTTCCCACTGTAGTGCAATTTCAGAGTTGGTATATATCGTAAGGGGGTTGTTGGGGGGCAAAGCCCCCCACTTGGGTGGATTTGATTCAGTCCATTATGTATTCCGGATGGTTGATGGGTGAGTGTTTGCAAACCATGGGAAAAATTCTGTAGTTCACTGAACTGAATTTCGGCAGCTGGTGTTCGCTGAAGATGTATTTGATGAATATATCTTTCGTGGAACTAATATAAACTCGGCAGAACATCTAAAAATTCAGAAAGCTAAATATAATAGCACTGCTGACAAATAGTAGCACTATGCTGATATATTTCAATGACAGATGATACTTTTAACTATGGATTCTTGATGACGATTCTAGGAGATATCCTACTTTTCTTTACGATAGTTTCTCTGATAGCCAATTCTTGAAGAGATGAAAGGAAGTCCTCAAATATTGGAAAAGTATGTTTTTTCCATTTTCTTGTTATATTCTTTCTTGCTACTGCTATTGTTTTCCATGTTATATGAAGTTTGTCATTGCTCATGTTGTCATTCTCTAATACATTGAATAATACTAACGATTTTGTGACTATAGAAGAATCAAGCCAAATAGTTTTAAAAATCTGCCATTTTGTTCCAATAATTAAATATAAGAGGACAGTTATAAAATATGAGACCAATTTTCAGCACATTTGTTTACATCTCCAACATTCACTAGTAATATCTTTTTTGAATTTAGCAGTCCTATGTGGTGTTAAAAGCATTGTATATAAGCATTTCCAGGTGAAACTATTCCAGTAATGTGACCAGGATATATTTTTCATAGATTTCAGTAGCTGGAGTTTATTTGCTGCAGAAAAGGACAGGCGGTTCCTAATGACGTGATGAAATTCCAAAACTTATCTTTTAAGTTGGTGTTGTTTATTATATTTTGTAAAGATTGGAGATTATAGTACTAATTTCTTGTTTGTTATATAATATTTTATAAAGTGTTTGGATTCATTTTGGTATCTCTTTATATTGTGAATAAGACAAAGGAAGGAATTTGTCTTGAGCCTGTATTCTAATATTTTGTAAATGAATCCAATCTTGTGAGCCTAGTACTAATGAGTGTATTGATTTAACGTTTGTACATCAAGTCACTGAAACCAGCATAAGAATTTTTTAATTTCTCCAAATTTTAAGTTCCTGTTTAAAGGATTTTGTATCATTTTTTTTTGTTAATTTAAAAGGAATAATAGTATCAAACCATAGTTTCAGATCTATATTACTTGATGCTGTTTTTAAGATAAAATTTATATAATTGGATTGAGATGGTGGAGAAACCCAAACTGCATATAATCACACACAAACACACACACCCACACACACACACACACACACACACACACACACACACACACACACACACACACACACACACACACACACATTATATATATGGGTCTACTTTTTTTGATAGGAAACACATTTCACTGAAACTCATTTCATTGAAGTCTCATTTCACTGAAAGTTAATTGCCTGACGAAAATTCACTGAAAGCTCACTTCACTGAAAACACATTTGACTGAAACTCATTTAGTCTAAAGAGGTATATGCCCTGTTCCCCACTATAGTGTGATCCTGGAGTTAGTATATATATAGTGGGGGGAGGGTGTGAGGGGCACAGGTTCCCACATGAGGGTGTGTGGGAGACATTGGATTATATTAAAATTTATTATTGTAGATTCTATGGCTTAAGAAGTTAAAATTTTAAACTTCAAGGATCTGTTTTCTTTCATATTGAAAGTATCTTTTATATTAAGCAATTCCAATTTTAAATGCTTTATCTGGAGAAGTTAATATTCATTTTCTATTAGCAACAGTTTCCAAGTCATCTGATATACATTTAAAATTTCCTTCTACAATCAAATTACCTTTGACATTAATGGTTATGAAAACGAACTGCTTTTAGCTAATTTTACTCCCATCCCAGGAAACCAATATAAGTTAACTAATGCCCATATTCTATGCCTGTATTTTATAATAATAAATGAGAACAAATCCTCTTGATCTTCATATTTGTAAATAATTTAAATATGATTGAATGTCTGAAAGAAATAGAGCCATGCGGTTATTATAAGCTTGTCCTGTAAACTGTTGTTATTTTGAAGTGTTTATTAATCTAGTCGCTCTTCTTTTCCCTTGCCATTGTATTTATTTTCTATTTTCATTTGCTACTCTTTTTTTCTTTCCTAGTCAGTTCTATTTTCTTTCTTTTCTCATTTATTTACCTTCTAGCTACACTAACCATTATGAAGGACAAAAAAAAAAAGTCTGAAGTCTCTTGGGCATAGCGGTTAAACTAAACAATCCAACAAAACCACTGCTGACAACAAGATGCTAAAAATGAAGTCCTTTAATAACAGTTAGATGCTTTTGACCTTTGTGGTCTTCTTCATAACAATACATTAAAAACACCAGTTAGTTAAATACTCAAGTCACGTGACTTTTTAACAATTAATAAAACAAGTACATGGATTTGTATTTTGTAAAAAAAAAAAACTATTTAAATACTTATTGTAAATAAGTTGAACTTGTAAAATACAGTTTCAAACCTGTAAATAAATCTATTTGAGATGGCAAATTTTATTTCAAGCCTACAAAGCACCTGGTTTGAATAGTAGTGTTAATTACAAGGTAGTTATTAATCTAAGGCAAAACATTAACAAATGTAAATAGATTTAGCATCTTCTAGTTAGCAGTGTTTTTGTTGGATTGTTGTTTAGTTTAACCACTATGCATGAGAGACTTCAGTCTTTTTTTTTGTCCTTTTATTCCTTCTGATATGGTCTATCACATGGGCAACCAAGATGAGACAGTTTTGTTTAATCCTTCTATACATTTTAACCCTATGTAATCAACTTCACTGCCAGAGACAGTTCCCTCCGATGAACAAAGAAATACAATGGCAGTGGGAGTGGGAAAGTTGGACGGTGGTTTCTGGACAACTATACAAGACATTCTTTTGGCACCGAATTTTCACAACCATGACAATACAAGTGACATTGAACTTTTTCTCTCTCTCGGAGTTCTGACAGTGATATTGAATAAGGAATGGTTGTTCAAAGATTTAGAAGCCTCAATTTTCAAAGTGAAAAGATTGCAGTATAAAAGTTCTCAAGAAGCCTAGTAGATTGCACAATGTATATTTTCTCAGTGAATGGAATAATATATGTGAAACAATGGGTTTAGCTTTTGTTCACCTTTTAGCAGTACAACATGGTGAGAAGGAAAAATTGGATAAATGGATTCATGGGCTGATGGACAAATTCAGTCTGGCTACATCTCAAATAGAGATTAAACACTGGTTAAATAACATTAAAGAAAAAGTTAAATTGTTGGATGTTTAATTTATAAAGAAAAAAGAAAGTTGAAAGAGACTAAAGAGAATATGACAAATCGAGAGATTCCACCTTAAAAGACTCTAGGAATACTGCCAACAACTCATGAGATGGGAAAAGGAAAGAAAACATTGGCCAGTGAAGGAGAGATGGCGATCAAGTTAACAATGGACCTTTTAGTAACAACAATTCTTTTTTTACCCAGGAGATCCAGGAGGTTACAGCAGAAACATAAAAAGGAGAGAATGTACAGTTTTTTGTCCAGTGAACAGCCAAGATTAGTAAACAACAATTCCCCTATCACAACATGAACAATGCCTTCCCAGACAATGTGAGCACAAGTAGTAGGGGGATTCCCCAAAGTATTTCCGCAAAGGAATGCTCAGTGACTCAAAAATCTGGCACAACATTCATCTAGGAGGTAATACTTTTGAATTATAAAATATTTAATTTGTCTAAAAAGACTTTGACTGAAGGAGAAACCAGCATTTTGCAAAAAGGCTTTTCCTTCATCCAGACTGCCAAATCTGATTTAGTAGACACTAATATTGATTTAAAGGGTTATAGTAGGAAGCTCGGTTTGAGAGTTATTTTTAAAGACAGAACTCTTACCCAGAAGTGTGATTTTGTTTTACCTATCACATTTAATCTACCTCTTCATGCCACCATTAGAGCTGTTCAAGAATGTTGTAAAAAAGACATTAGGACAATTTTAAAACAGAAAAGTTCTTTAATTTAACTCAGTTGAGAAACAAAGTTTAAAGGATTTAAGTAATACCTATGACATTAGAATTATAAAAGCAGCCAAGAGAGGATCAATGGTGATTGTCAATCAAAGTGATTACATTAGTAACATGCAATGTTTGTTAGAGGACTTAATATTTTCTGAAAGAAGTAACAAGAGTGTCATCAATAAGGCTTACAGGCAGACAGAGTCATGGTTGTATGATAGTGTTAAAAGGGCTGATATCAGAAACCAAGTATTCTTTTTGCAATACATCTAAATTAAAAATAGGAAAATTATTTCTAAAATACACAAAAACAAGTCATGTCCACCCTATCGGCCAATTGTGTTAACTCCAGCTTCTAAGTTAGAGGCAGTATCTAAATTTGTCGATAGGGCTCTGCTTACGTTGGTCAAAAGAATGCCCTCTTTCATTAGAAAGTCTTTCAACTTCTTAGAAAAGATTAAAAACATAAAAGTGGAAAAGGAAGATTTGTTAGTAACTGTGGACGTCCATTCATTGTACACCACAATACCACATGGTGTAGGTTTGGAATGGATGGCTTTTATGTTAAACAGTAGCAATGATTGTTTGTTAGGGAAAATAAAGTTTTGGATGGAATGTAGTGATTATGTACTGTCCAACAATGTTTTCTCCTTTGAAGGTTTTTACTATTAACAGAGAAGGGGAGTAGCAATGGGAGCCTGCATGGCTCCCAACTATGCAACTTAGTAATGATCTACTGGGAAACCCATGTTATACCTCACAACAGTGAGTATAGGCAAATATTTTCTTATTTTTAATGTAGTGATGATATTTTTTTCATTTTGAAAGGGGGGACTTCAGAACTAAAAACATTTTTTGACAAAATGAATGAAGGTACAGGATTTTTAAAGTTTTCCATTCATTATGATTTTCCTAACATTAGTTTTTTGGATGTTGAAGTACACAAAATAATGGGGAAAATAAACTGTATTCAGTTATTAGTTACAAAAATATTTCTAGTAATGCCATTTCAAATTACTTTAATATATATTCCACAAATCTGAAGCATAATATTAAGGCCCAGTTTGTAAGGTTAAAACATTTACTACAGACCTAGAATGTCTGGATAGATTTTCTAAAGTTTTAAATGATAAATTCTTGAATAGAGGGTTTCCAGATAATGTTCTTAATCAGAATCAGAAATACTTTATTGATCCCACAGGAAATTGCTTATGTTACAACTGCACAGATAAACGCAGACACAAATGTAGACCAAACATATATGTTACATAATTAGATATGACAGATAGTATACTCACTTATGTTACTCACAAATATAACAGCAATGTACTGTTAACCATAGCCAATGTATTTGATGAGTTTGATACCACATATAGTAGTGACATTAAAAGGGGAGCCTTTCATGTTTATTACCACTTACACTAGGATATGAGGTATTGCACATTACGATACTTTAACTAAGGTATAGCATATTGCACAAAGGATAATTGCACTGATAATTAATATTGCACTGAAAAAAACAACAGAGATAAAAGAGAGATAAAAAAGATGGGAAAAAACAAAAACAAAAAAACAAACAAACAAAAAAAAGCATGGGTAAGAATTTAGCATTGCATTATGTGGTCTCCTTCAGTGGTTGGGGTGGTGCTAAAATGGTAGGGGGCATTATAGAGTCTGATGGCTGTGGGCAGGAAGGATTTCCTGTGATGTTCAGTGGGACACTTTATGCTCATCAGTCTCCTGCTAAAGGAACTTCTCTGTCCAGCCACCAGTCTGTTGAGTGGGTGGTCAATATTTTCCATGATGGACTTTAGTTGTATAAACATTCTTCTCTCAGCCATGGATTTGAGGGTGCCCAGTTCTTCTCCAACTACTGAGCTAGCCTTCCTTACCAATTTATTGAGCCTTATGAAGTTTTTCAATTACAAGAACGAAAGTACTCAATACTTTATGTGTTATTATTTTTCTCTTGTTTTAGTGTGTCGGCACTGCTTTGGATAGGTTCTGGGGCTTTTTTTATTTTTGACTTTTCCTCTTTATGTTTCACTTGATCACCTGCTCCCCACCACACCCATTCCCCTTCACTTTTCTTTTTATTACTATTCAGTAAGAAAAACACAAAATAATATGTTATTATCAAGAAATATACATTAATCAGTGAACGATCATATCTATCTTATCGAGATTAAACATATTAGTCTAGATAAACATTTGAATTATAACTAACCCCCCATTTTTTCTTTCTTTCTTTCCTTTTTTTAACCAAATTCCTTCATAACATTCAGCAACACTTTGTTGATATACTTCATAATACTTCATAATAAATTGCAGCAATTAACACACAGATGTGGAGAAGAATAAATGGGTAATAGAACATGTGACTAAATATAAAATCTTCAGAAAAAACAGGTTCAGCTAAACAGGTGTAATTTGTTATATACAGTAAATCATACATTTAGGATTATAATCTTAAACAATAGTTACTAATCCAATTAATCAGTGTGTGTAACGTTAGTTATTTACAATATTATTTTCCTTTTGTCACTATGACACAGCTCTCACTTTCCTTCTTTCCTTTTATAACAATATTATTCTATCCCATCCCATCTTTTTTACATTACTGTATTTATGTTGAATATCTAATAAAAAGTAATACTTTTTAGGTGACACAGCAAATTAATACAAATAATCATAAATGAGCTATATTTCATTGTCTTAATCATTATAAGATTAACTTTGCATTTACTTGATGTACATTGCATAGTAACCCAGTACAAATTACATATATTTTATATTAACTATATCTGCTGAAATATTATAAACTCTAGTTGGAGTGCTATGTGTCTGTTTTCCTCTTTGTCCACAATAACATGCTTTGTAACATCAATTCATTGGTAACTTAAAATGCTACTATTTCCAGAACTATAATGATTATAGCAATGTTGCTTAACGCATCACCTCTGCATGTCTCAAGCAATCCTCTGTACAACTCTCCATGTCTACACATCACCAGGAAACAAGAAATCATTACATAGATTGCAAGACTGAAGACCCCACTAGTCAATAAACCTCTCTCCTTTTCTTTTCTTTTTCCTTTTTTGTTAATATTTTTTCTTCTTTCTTGTACATCATCAATCTAGTAACCAGACAGAGGAAAAGTCTACAAGAAGTGGTAGGGGGTTAGATTTGACAGTAGCAAAAGAAGACATTCACAAATGTGACTTAATGAAACAAAACAACCCATGTAAGTAAGACTTTTTGCATATCATTTCAAGCAATACTATCTATTCATTCTTTTCTACTTTTTTACTTTAATTTTAGTACTTTATCACAAATAATCCCAGTGCCCAACAACTATTTTCCAGATATCTTAAAAATGGAAATCCACTGGATCTATGTTTGTTATCTAGCTTTAAAAAAGACATATATATATATATATATATATATATATATATATATATATATATATATATATATATATATATATATAATCTGTATTTTATAGAATATTGTATTTCTTGCCATAGTAACATTAAAGTCTATTATTTTTAATACGACAAAAGGAATTACTGGAAATTATAAGCATCTATGTGTAATGCTAGGTTCCCCCTACTCTGTATCTCATCTTATTTTATTTATTTATTTATTTTATTTTACATTTGTTGACCGGGCTAGTCCAGCTGGATACATATCCATTTTCAGCAGAGGCCCGGGGAGAAAAGCTCCTCGAGAGTACAAAACAGTGTATGACGTTAATCAAATAAAAACAGTAAATAAATTCACAGTTTAAGGAATAGAAGTACTATATACAATTTAGCTATTGTATGCAAAAAAGAACATATTGAAATAATTAGTTGGGTAAAAAATAAGTAAATAAGTACAGTACAAGAACATGCTAGAAAGAGGTGTGTTACCATAAGATACTAGAGTGACAAAGAGAGTTATTAAGATATAAGAGATAGTCCAAATTAGTTGAAAGACAGGTTCAGCTTCTGGATTCCAGTATGCAGGTAGATTATGCAGACATTAAGATTTAGAAATTTAGTGAGAAGACAAGAGTTGTTAGTCTGGGTTAAGACAGGTGCATAGCCAATGTGTTTTAAGGTAGGATTTAAGCCTGATTTTGAATTGTGTAAGTGATGGTAGTGAGGTTAGGTCGCTGGGAAGAGAGTTCCAGGTTTTACCAACGGTGTTAGAAAATAGAGAGTCCCCTGCCTTGTTGTTGGCTATGTGTGTTAGTACTAGCATTTTAGTAGCTGAGCGCAGGGTATTAAGGTTACTGTAGGGAGTGATAAGGTTGGTAAGAATTGGTGTGTTACTAGGCTGATACAGGATTTTATAGGCAATTATTAATTGATTAAGTAGAAGTAGGTTGGGTAACTCTAGCCATCCAAGATTTTTATAATTAATACAGTGGTGGGTCCTAAATGTAGAGCCAGTTGCAAATCTTGCAATATTGTTGTAGGAGACTACTAGTTTGTTCATATTGGTTTTTGAGAGGTTAGTATAAATAGGGGAGGCATAGAGGAGGGTAGAGATTAAGTGGGTCTGGGCAATAGTAGATCTAGCTAGTGGGGTAAGAAAGGATTTGATTCTATATAGTGAGCCTAGTTTTTTGTTAACTGTTTTTATGGTATTGTTTATGTGGGCCTCAAAGTTAAGGTTATTGTCAATTAGTACTCCTAGGAGTTTTGTGTTAGAGTCAGGGGATATAATAGTTCCATTGTTAGAAGTGACAGTAAAGTTTAGAGGTGTGTGTCTATGGGTGGGAGTAAAAAGTAGAAGTTTGTTTTTTTTAGGATTTAGGATAAGACATTGATGTTGTAGCCAATCCTCAACTGTGTTAAACACTTTTTGGGTAAGAGATTGTAGGTCTGCTGGATTTGGGGCTGTGCAGATTAATGTGGAGTCATCAGCATATTGTATTAAGGAGGCCTGAGGAATAACAGTGTACAGGTCATTGATAAAGACAGAGAATAGAAGTGGTCCAAGTATAGAACCTTGGGGCACACCTAGTGAGATGGGGAGATGGGGAGATAGGTTGTTCCCCCACATGACTGCTTGTTGCCTATTGCTTAAGTAGGATTCAAACCATTGTATAGAAAGAGTATCAAGGGACAGGTTTTTCAGTGTGTTAATGAGAAGTTTGTGGTTAACCATGTCGAAGGCTTTGGAGAGATCAATAAAGAGGGCAGAGGATAGAGTGTTGTTATTGCGGTTTTTATTAATACAGTTGGAGAAGGATAAAAGGGCAGTAGTAGTACTGTGAAATGGCCTGAAACCGTGTTGGCAGCTAGCTAGCAAGTTGTTGTCTATAAGGTGTTTTAACAGTTGCATATGAATGCATTTCTCCATGATTTTGGCCAAAGGAGAGAGTATGGCAATAGGTCTGTAATTGGATAGATCCCTAGAGTTTCCACCCTTATGAAGGGGGATAATATGTGCAATCTTCCATGTGATAGGAATTGCACCTTCAGAGATTGTTCTGTTAATCAGAATGGAAACTGGGTAGGCTATAGCATCTGCTGCTTTCTGTAGATATTCAGCAGGAAGGAGATCGGCAGCAATGGTGGTAGGTTTGAGTTTTTGCAGAAGGGTACGGATAAGGGATGTAGAGATGGGTTTGAGATGAAATGGGGGAGGTAAGGTAGTATTATGGGATGTTAGAGGTGAGCTATTGGGAGATAGTTGGTTGGAAAGAGACTGAATGGTTTCAGTGAAGAAGGTGTTAAAGGTTCTTGCTACTTCCTTTGGATTGTCCTGGTCTGCACCTACAGGTGGGGGGGTGACAGTACGACCTGGGTGTAAGAGAGTATTTATACCTGCCCAAAATTTTTGGGGGTTTCTATTCTGGGTATTTTGGAGTTGTATGTAGTACTTTCTTTTATCTAACAGTATTGATTTTTTTGTATCATTTCTTAACTGTCTAAACTTGATGTGATCTTCATGGTTTTTGGTAGTACGCCATAAGGTCCAGATTTTATTTCTAAGTAGCATTTTTTGTTTTGTATCTTTTGAGAGCCAGGGGGCTGGTTTGTTTCTAATTTTAATGGTCCTTTTTGGAGCGTGGAGGTCGAGAATGTGTAGAAATTTACTGTTAAAGTAGATTACTGCTTCCTCTAGGGGTAGACTTTTAAGGGGTGCCCAGTTGTATGCTCTAAGTTCGTTTTTGAAAATATCAGGGTTAAATTTTGTTTTATTCCTCACTGCTCTATAGGTAATTGGATTTTGGATATCAGTCTTGTCTCTGATTATGAAGGTTAGAGCATGGTCGCTTATATCCTCAGGGAGAGTTCCTACTTATCCTACTTATCTGGCATAAGTAGTGGTGTTGCCATGATTTACTTGCCTGTTTCTGACTGAAAGCTCCCTTATTGTTTGCAAGTTACATAAGAAAATTATATAAATAAAGGATATCTTATGAGTAGAGGCCACCTGCAAAATAATCCACAATAAAATAACAATAATAGTTCACCACCATGGCTGTAAACCAAATGAACACTTTAATAAAACAAATAAAAAATATAAAGTATAAACAAGTGAGCACTTTCACAGCAACAAGGATATTACTACACCAATATCTGAAAAATGCAGACTAGCAGAAGTACCTCTAAGGGATTGTACTTCTACATTTGTGTTAATTATCTCATTCAAGGAATAGCTTCTTCTGCTGAAATCCTCAGTTAGATCTGAAAACTTTTACTAACATTTTATCATCATCATGGAGTCTCATTGCCCTTAAGAAATGTCCTTTCATGACATTCTTGGTTATGTGTCTGGGGTACATACTGGATTTATGAAAAATGCTGTTCTTCTTACATGGCTTCTTATATAAAGAATCATGAACATCCCAAACATATTCCTGTAAACTTTAACATCCAAAAAGCCAACCTTAGAGCGATTGCAACTAAATTTCAAAAAAGTAGTACTGTGTAGGAACTCCACAAACGATATTTGCTCTTCTGACATACCCGTCCAGATGATAAACATATCATCAACAAAACATCTATAGAAGCTGATGTTGTTAACAATAACACTACCTTTCAGAGCCTTCTCATGCTCCCATCAAGAATGACCTCACATTCTCAATACCTTCATCATTACCTAATGTTAACCAAATGCTAGAAAGACTTTTCAGAGGTCTAACTGAGGATTTCATTCTTGTAACACAGAGCACTAGGACCAGCCCCAGACTAATGCTTACTTATTCCAGTGGTGTAAGCATTGCATGCAACATTATTAAGAAGAACTGGCCAATTCTCATGGCAGATGCAAGGCTCAAGGACATACTGGGTCTAAGACTGTTGTTTACATTTAAAAATAATAAGCTACTCAAGTGCCAACTCTGCTATAAACAATCCTCGGTGTCTATGAAAAGAAAGACTGATTGGATTGGGACCTTTCCCTGTAGGGGATGTGGTGCTTGTAAACATATCTGGACAATGCCACACTTCATACATCCCCCTACTGGATGTACCATACATCTAAATTGTATGCAGATTGCAAGAGCATCAATCTTGTATATTATGCACGGTGTGTGATGTGTGAGGTTTTCTATATAGGGAAGAAGAACAGATTATTGAAATAAAGGATACTGGAACATAATGGAGACATTAGAAAACAGAAAATGACTAATGCTCTGTCTAAACATGTGAACAATTGTGGGACAGAACATTGGTTTAAGTTTTTAGTATTTGAGATAGTTAATATGAACATCAGAAGTGGTGATTTGAATAATGTAATGGACTATTGTGAGTCTAAATGGATTTTGAAGCTACAGGGGGAACAAGACTCTTGGTTTAAATAAGCACATCTCTTTAAAGCTGGTGCTGAGGTTATGTGACCCCCCCCTACTGATGTGATTTAATGTGCCATATTTTAAATTGCGAGTATTTGCTTTCTGTTTTTAAAGGTCTGATGAAGTGGCATTGTTGACATGAAAGAGCTCACCTGTTTTTACTTTATATTTTTTATTTGTTTTATTAAAGTGTTTATTTCATTTACAGTCATGGTGGTCAACTATTATTTTTATTTTACATAAGAAGATTACTTCCCAATATAGCTGACCACTAAATCACTTTACGTTTTATAAGCCACTCCCTCTCCTCCACCCTTCATACTCATTGAAACACAAAAATTGGATGAGTTTCCAGGGAAACAAACTAGAGATACATATATAAAAAGGAAAGTGCATCCACAAGCACCTTAGGACTCTGAGATGCAAACACCCCCTCCTACTCTTCCAAACGCCATTACAACATCCTTTTCAAATGTGCCACATTTCCCCTGCTAGCTCAAGAATAACCAAGGGATCCCACTGAAAAGCATTCTCAATGAATGGATTCACCATGCACAAATACCTGCAAAGTGAAAGCAACCAAATTACTGTGTGATGTTTCAACCTGGAGGCAACTCATACCACACATACCTCAAAAGCTCATGAAAGGCACTCACGACAAACACAGTAAAACATATGTAAAAGTTTTCAGCTTTTATGACAGTTATATAAAGAAAGAAACATTAACATGAAAAATATAAATCTACAGCTAAAGTATTGTTTTGAAGTTTCGACTACCCTTCCCATCTGCTTATCCCGTATTTAAACATTACCATCATTCATTACTGCCAGTTGTCTGAAGTACTTGTTACTGTAGTATTTGTTATAGATGTCATATGACAGTATTTACAATAGTTCTATCTGTAAATCAGGAGTAATATTTCACTTGGGTTGTTAAACAAAAAGTGATTAATAACTAATAGTGTTTTATATAGAACCAGAAAGAATAATTATATTGAAAATTAGTAGATTAATTTAATTTGATTACCTATAAATTTTTAGAAATAATTATCAAACCAAAGTAATAGTTTTCCTTGTGTAGTTCATATATCTGAGATAAATTAAATACTTGCAGCAGAGAAAAAAACAAGACTAACAGGTTGTTGAACATTCAATAATTGTTTGCGGTTTCTATTCTTTTTTTTTTTTTTTTACATCAGTCTAAACTATTTTCTCTGAAGATGTTTTTAGTGTTGGAGATATCCAGCCCATTTCTTCGGTAGTAGATATCACAGTATTAATTTTGATGTAAACAGTTGCCTCTTCTATGTTATTAAAATTTCTAATGCTGCTCGAAAGAGGAATTTTTATTTTGCAGGAACAAGAGTTATGTCTTGTTATTTTGTTTTGTTTAAGAATTTTGATTAAAAGCCAGCATTTTCCTTAATTCCATAGTCTTGGCAGAGTTGTTACTGTAAAAGCTTATAATATTTTGCCCATATTTCAAAGGAGCTTTAGACCAGGCAGTTTTCAAGACCAGTTCTTTATCAAGGAAAGAGAGACATTTTATTACTTATAAATCTTGGAGGTGATGAGGTATTAAAAGATATATTTCAGTGCCATAAAAAACCTTCTTGAAGATTTAAGATTTGAGGTATCCATGTAATTGAAACTATAGAGTCACCCTCTCTTTTTTTCCTGGAAGAACAAAAATCCTTATATTATATCTTCTTTCTCGACTTTCTAAGTCATCAATTTTATTTTGCATTCAGATATTCTGTTTTACTAGAAAATCTGTTTGTGTTTCTTCTTCCTTGAGTCTGGTGTTAATATCAGTCAAAGCTATTTCCAAATCTGTAATTTTCATTTGCTGTTGTAGCATTTCTTTAAGAATGTTTGTTTGTTTAATACTATTCTCTCATAGATTTTTTAGGTTCTCTTGGAATCTATCCATTTTTAAGATAATTCTTGAAGACTAGAAATCACTTGTTGCATATCTCTTTTTACTGAAACATCAATATGAGTATATTTAGAGTTTCTCAAATTTCACCATTAATAGATTAAATTTCTGTGATATTTTGACAGGAAATTTTTGGTAAAAGTTTCTAATATTTTGATATATGAAAAACTGAATATAGAGGAAACTGTTAGTGTAAAAATATCTGATTGAAAATTAAATTTCCTGTTTAAATAAAATATAACTGCAGAGCTCTAAAATGTTTCTTTCACTTAGCCATCCAGGCTCCTCCCCCATAATATTATTTCTTCCAAATGAATCAAGACAAAAATAAAATTGTAATAAATGGCTTAAGCACTGATTAGGGAAATCTGTAAGGCTCAGATGCACAAAAAAGTAGCACCACTCAGTTAATTATTACAGAATTCTTATATATTGCTAGTAATTAATGCTGTCTTCAGGCTTTCTTCCTATTATACTTACTATAGTCAATTACCAGTCCAAGTTAGCATTCATTGCTGAAAAATACTTGTTTCTTTTGATTTTTTCCAGGTAACAGGACTTCGCTATGATTAATTAATTAGTACCTTTTATTTTTCTGTGTTACCTTTCCCTTGGCTATGATTCCAAGACTTTTCAAAAGGTAGAGTAACAAACAGATAGTCATGGAGATACACCTGTATGAAACTCCGCAAACTGTTAGTTTGCACACCAACAGGATTTTACTGGAAATTCTAGTGACCATGGTTTGAGAAAAAAACACAAACATAAGCTGGGCCAAGTTGTTGCAAGTTGTTTCCCAATCCCAGAAAGAGATATCAGAGAGTTGTACTGTGTACAGTGTTACTAACTGAATGAGCCAAAAAAAAAAAAGATCTTGGGTCTGTAGAGAAGCTCAACAATAGTACAACATGATTTCATGAGTCTTCCCCTGCACTGTGTTGTTTGTCTGCAATGTTTACAAAAGTGAAGAGAAAACTACGGTAGGAAACCCTAGAAATGAGCTGTATAGCACACTATTAACTATTACATTCTGATAAACAGTGTCTGGAGCTATAGATGACAGCTGTGTGGTTTCCTTTATCTTATCTTCTTACTGTAAAGTAGAGGGGGCAAAGGAGTTTAGGATTATAAGACAACCAATAGTGCAGAGAAATGGAAGCCATGGGTACAAGTCTGAAAATGGTAAATGGAAGGGTAATTAAAAGAAGTGGGAAATGCATTAGATGTTCTTCATTAGATTATTCCTGCAATGACATCAGCTTTGTAGGACATCTTATTAAGGATTAGCCTCCCCATTGACCTGTTACTAAAAGCTTTTTAGAGCACTCTCCACATGTTGGAGCTGCTGCCTGCATTAGATATAAAGGGCAGTCATGGTGCCAAACTTTAGAACTTTCTTGCTGCCAAAGTGTACAGTGTGTTTCAGAGGTCAATCAATGGTCCACTTTCAGGCTGGGCAGATAAGTTCTCCATTGGGGATTGCATTGTATTTTTCTTCTTGAAAACTTACTACATATAACAATGCTAGTTATTTCTTTGGAACTAGTACACTATCCCTATACAGTGGCCTAGTTATTTTCCTCTGGTTGGTTTTCTTTTCTTATTTTTAAATTAAGTATGCTGTGTTTTCACTTGTGCTTTACCTCACATTTAGTTTGTCCTCCAAAAGAGTAAGCTGGTTCTTCTGCCATTTTGTTAGGGACTTGTAATATTTGCTATTGCAGTGTTTAGCATTTTTTCCATCCTAGTCATGCCCCTGTTAGGGACTCCTTCTCTGGCTTTAATATGAACACGGGCCCTAATAAATAATTTCTCCTCCCCCAATCTGCAAGCAAATAAAGGTTATTAAGGAAGCTTTGTTTTTAACTCCAGAATCTGGGCCTCAGTCAGTGGTGAATGACACTGTTGTGGCCATGAGTTGTTCTTCAGACCATCTGTATTCTTCTCTTCATCCATCCTAGAGTAGCCATCAATGAATAGAAAGCTGGCTTGTCCTCTTTGGCTGTTCAGTTATCCTTATTAAAACAGGGTGAACTGCCCTTAATAGCAGGGAAAGGACCAGGAGACATTCCTCTATTACACACTGTTGAGGAACATTTTTCCCACAGTAGGAACAGTTCATGTGGCTATACCTTTTTGGAAGTGTCTCCTAGGAAAAGGAAACATAAGACTAGGCATAATTCAATCCCCTCTCTTTCTAATAAGGATTGATTACACTTTGCTAATGGCTTACTTTCATCCTTTCAGTTTTTGGGGACATGTTTGTCCCCCCCCCCATAAAACAAAGAGTATTGGCTCCCCTTTCAGATGCTGACCACCACCATAACAGCTATAAATAAATGCAATCCTAGGGTCATGCTGCTCAACGCTAGAAGTTTAAATCTCAAGATGCACTCGTTCAAAGCACTCCTCAAAATGGAGAACATTGACATTTGTGCTGTAATGGAGACCTGGTTTAAAGTGGCAGAAAGCACCCCTGCGCTACCAGGCTATAACTCATTCCACATCTTTCGGCTTTGAAACATGGACTTAAGCTCCAAAGGTGGTGGGGTCTCCATATTCATAAAGGATATGCACACCTCCAGATTAGTAGCCCACCATAATGCATCTGAGATACTTCAGGTACAACTAACATGGGTCCCCTGCCATTAATAAACTCTGCAACAGAAGGAAGAAACCGTTGCAGAAAAAGGTGAAGTCCCAAGGCTGGAAAAAACTCCCTTATTAGCCTCAGCAAAAAGTTGAGATCCCTCATCAAATCCTCTAAAGCCAGCTATGAAGGTAGAATTGTGGCAGACACTAAAAACAATCACAAAGCCTTCTATAGCTATATCAGGAACCTCTAGTGCAATACCCAGATTTGCTCTGTGTTACTGCACAATGGAACCTCCTATACTGAGCCAACAGATATTGCCAACATACTGGCCAACAGATTCAGTGCCAACGTTATCCCTCCCCTCCCCCCCCCAAAGGACCAATCACAATACCAGAAGAATGCCAGGCACCCAGCATTACTGCAGTGCAGGTTACTGCTGCATTTTCCAAGGCTAAGAATACAGCTTTCATGGGGCCAGTTAATATCCCTGACTGTGTTCTACATGAACTACAAAGTGAGCTGGCACCACATCTGTGTGCCCTGTTCAGTCACAGCCTCACCTCAGGCTTTATCCCTACTGAATGGAGCACTGCTACAGTCATCCCTCTCCATAAAGGGGGAGCGACTACAAACCTTGGGAATTATAGCCCCATTAGCCTGATGAGTCTGATATGTAAAGCTATGGAGCGCATCATCATCATCATGGACTTGATTAACAAAGATATAGAAAATCTCCAAACTCTAGACCCCACGCAATCTGGCTTTGTGAAAGGGAGATCATGCCTGTTCAACCTGGTTGACTTCTTTGAGTCAGTCACCAGGGCTGTGGATGAAGGTAAGGCAGTACATACAGCCTACCTTGATCTGGCCAAGGCCTTTGATACCATTCCTCACTCAGGAATTATTGATAAACTCACCAAACTAGGCATCAACCCCTATATCACTAGATGGGTTGCAAATTGGTTCACAGATAGAACACACAGTGTGAAAGTAGCGGACTCCAAGTCAGATTTCCGACCAGTCACGAGTGGAGTCCCAAAGGTATTGGTCCTGGGTCCTCTCCTGTTCAGCATCTACTTCTCAGAAGTCCAGGCCAAAACAAAGGGACTCTGGCTGACCAAGTTCGCAGACAACTGCAAACTGGGAGCCATTATTAACTCCCCAAGTGATGCAGACATCCTACAGAAAGGCCTCACTGAGACCAATGACTGGTGTCGAAACCATGGCCTTAAGCTTAAAACCAAAAAAATGCATCACCATCTCCTTTGGTAAAAACTCAGTTCCCACTAATTACCACATTGATGGGAGCCCACTGAACACTGAAGGTGTTATAAGAGATCTGGGGATGTAGGTTGACAGCAACCTCTCCTTCACCCACCACATTGCCACTGTGGTCAGAAAGTCCTTCTATGTGGCACATCTCATTACCAAGGGTTTTGCATCCAGGAAGAAAGAGGTAATTTTCTCTCTCTACTCTTTCCTCATTAGACCAATGATCGAGTATAATGACCATACCTCTCAACCGTACTGAATTTCTCAGTTTTTACTGGTTTTGAGGTCCAAATAATGGGGTGCCATGATTCCTGAGTGGTACCACTTAATTTCTGAACTTCCTGGCTTTTTTTATTTTTCAGCTGATGTCATCATGTGCAGAGGCAAGCGCAATGATGTCAGCTCCATGAACAGCCTGCCAGAATTGGCTCGAGGGATTCACTGTACTTGTTTCTGGCCATAGATAAGGAGTACAAGTATTTTATGAGCTACATTTGAATTCCTGCTTCAGGTAAGGAGGACAAGTATTTTAAGAGCTGAATTCATTCAGACTAGTTGAATTTTTGCTGTGAGTGTGTGCTGAGAGCTGCATTTCAATTAGCATTAGCGGACTAGTTGTGTGTGTGCAATGTGAATTTGAATTTCTTCTGTGAGGGTGTGCTGAGACTGCATTTCAATTAGTGGACTAGTTGTGTGTGTGCTGTACATTTAAATTTCTACTGCGAGTGAGCGTATGCTGACAGCTGCATTTCAATTAATGGACTAGAGGAGTACAAGTATTTTAGGAGCGGCATTTGAATTCCTGCTCCAAGTAAGGAGGGCAAGTATTTTAGGAGATGAATTCAAACTAGTTGAATTTTTGCCGTGAGCATGTGCTGCCTGAGAGCTGCATTTCAATTAGTGTTAGCAGACTAGTTGTGTGTGTGCATTTGAATGTCTACTGCAGTGCGAGCATGTACTGAGTGCTACATTTCAATTAGCGGACTAGTTGTGTGTGTGTGCATTTGACTTTCTAATGCGTGCGTGGGCTGAGAGCTGCATTTCAATTAGTGGACTAGGTGTGTGTGTGTGTGTGTGTGTGTGTGTGTGTGTGTGTGTGTGTGTGTGTGTGTGTGTGTGTGTGTGTGCATTTGAATTTCTACCGTGAGCGTGTAGGGAACACAAGATCAGGTTAGAGCTGGATGTGAGAAAAAGTAGCTTGCACATTGTATGATAAGATGAAAATGTAACTGAAAAGAGAGTGAGAGAATAGGTGACCAATGTCTCTATGCTTATATCAGTCTCAGACTGCAATCAAGAGTGTTTATTTTACCCATCATACACCTAGGTATACATCTGGCAAATGAATTAAGCAGAGGAAGTTCAGTGTTTAAGTTCTAAAACAAATGTTACTATACACAGGGCTGGGCACAAGAGCAGCATTTTACAAGCGAATACACAACACACAACACCTGGAAAACCCTGAGAAGTGTATAGGGGTTCCAACTCTTTGTAAATTTTTATGCCGCAATAGCAATTAGGTAATTTTAATCTTTAAAGATGACCCTTTGTACTTTGCAGTATCTTAAAGGTAATAAGGGGAAAATTATTTATTTAATTTGGATACATGCAATTTATTTATCAGCATTACTTTGGGAAAGCAATATTTTTATATCTAGCTAAACTGTTTTCATTTGCCTCACCCAAATGCATGGGAAACCACTCAAGGTTTGTTTTCAGTCATAGCATTCATTTTTTTCAATGCAATGTCAGTTATACAACATTAATTATGTTTGCTGCAGTATACAAAATGACAGTCTGTAAGTAAAGGCAGATTTTCAGAGAAATTATACTTGCTTCATCTGTAAATATACTTTCACTCATAAGTAGCTATGCATATGCTGTGATTAGTGAAAAGTAATGCATTCTCAGAAATGAATCAATGAACAATTTAATATGTATTCAATAGGTGTCTCTAAGGAACCTTAAAATGGCTGCTAAAACACAAACTCTGAAACAGAAAATTTTACTGTTAAATAAATAAATGGTTGTTGAGCCTAAAAAACATTATCTAATAAAAGGGATTATATCACAAAGGTATCCACTTCAGTGCTGACTTATGCACATGCAAGAAACACTCTGGTTTACCAGAAACTGGAATAGGTATCTCTCAACAGTGAAGATCTACTTAGCCTTGCCCTAACCTCGAAATTTTCCAGTAAGACTTAAATGTCTCATATCTTCTCATACCTCTCAACTATACAGATTTTCACAGAATGTCCAGATTTTTACCTCATATTTTTGGTCAGTTTTTCATAAAATTGTGGTTTTCTGGCAAATTAGTGGTGAATCATTAATGACTGAAGTTAGAAAATAACATCAGACATTTGAATTTCAGACTTCATACCCTTCAATAAATTCATGCTAATGCAAAACCTATTATTCTATTTGAATTTGAGCTGCATTTCAGTTAGAGGGCTAGCTGTGTGTGTGTGTGTGTGTGTGTGTGTGTGTGTGTGTGTGTGTGTGTGTGGGTGTAATGCCACAAGTTAGGTATACCTGGTGGTTAGGGTTACTCAGGCTCAAACACTGTACTTTAGGTACAAGGAGCAAGAGCCTGAGTTCACTACGCATACCACCACTTATGATTTCAAGGAGTTGTAGTAGCTCTCACTTGTACACATTTTCACAGAATGTCTGGAATGTCTGGCTCATACTTTTGGTCTATTTCTCTTACAATTCAGATGGTGCAGTGCAGTGGTAGTGTTGTTGCCTCACAGCAACGGGTTGAAACCTGAAATGCCTTCTCTGTGGAGTCTGCAATATCCTCCCTGTGTTTGTGTGGGTTTCCTCTGGGTGCTCTGGTTTCCTCCCATGATACAAACACATGTGTCTGGAGCCTCTGCTGAAAATTGGTTTTGGTCCAGGTTGGACTTTCCTGATAAACAAATGTTAAATACAAATAAAATTTGTGGTTTTCTAGCAAATCAGTGAGAACTGAATTCACTAAATAATAATAGCCATTAAATTTTCAGTCTTCCTATCTTTCAGGAAGCACATGGTAACACAACATTTTATTCTAGCAACTTTCTAAGATTATACAAGCAACTTTTAAAATGTGTCCCTGGGTTTGGGCTTTTGTCCTCCCCCTCCCCTATACATTTTGGCTTTTTTCTGATTTCTTGTACTGAACAGTTCTTCAGGCAAAGAGATGTTTAATGCTGTTTATGTAAAGATTACTTGCATTGTTAGTAGCACAACAGATCATGTAGTATACTTGCTTTTGCTGCAGAAGGCTGTGGGTTCTACTCCCACAGTATGTAGAGGGATTGCTGATACTGTTCTGTGTTGTATCTTAAAGGGGGTGGATGCTGTAGTCCTGATAATGTCCTCCTTTGGCAGAGATACCTAGTAAATATGGACCTGTTATCATTTTGCCATCCATTCCCTATTGAAATATTACTAGCTTATCATTTTTTAAGGTAACATAGGCAATTTATTCTTCCAGGTCAACAGGCACTTTACGTGTAGATGAAAAAATGAAATATAAAGTTGTTTGCTAGCAGCAACCTCTTCATTAGTTACATATCTCTTTAATGTGGAATTATTTAGATGGCTTTTAATTCTGCAGACTCAGATTGTGCATATTTACTGATACTGGTGGACTGTAGAAGTTTGATTAGACTTTTATGATGGAAATATTCTAAACTGGGCGGTTTTGTCATTATTGGCTCATGCATTTTTTGTTTCATTGCTTACTGGAAAAATGTTCAATATAATACATTTAAAACATGCTCGAACAAGTGTGCTGTTTTATACAAGGAATATAATTTAATACAATCAGGAAGGTGTATCAAAGAACACATGTATGTTTCATGTGCAAGGGGCCTTTGATTTGAAAACAGCCCAAAGGTAATCTTTATCCACCACTGGCCAGATGCATTTTCTTTGAATGTGGGTTTCAATGCTGTTTCAATGAATGTGAGTTTCAAGGGTAGAGAAGTTTTAATGTTAAGTCTGTTTTCATTGTGAGACTGTATTGCTTGGTTTAGCAGATGTCTATTAGTGTTTGTGCTATAAAATATAAAATAAAAGTTTTAAATGAAATCCACATAATCATTGTAGAAGTAAAGCAGTATGCACATTACAGTGTTTACAATAAATAGCCAAGTAATGGAACATTGGAATGGCTGCAGGGGGTCTCTGGGGCTATATTTTGGTTGTCTGTTCTTCAGTTTGCATTTAAAAGTTGGTATCCCACAGTTCGATTGGAGTGGGCAGGGTTACATAATTATGTATGCAAATTTTATGTTAATCAGCATACAGATTTGTACCTATTTTTCATGGGCCTTGTTCAGATTTTTGATGTTTCCAAGTTGAGAGGTATGATAATGACCCATTTGGCATGTATCTCACTAGGCACCTGCAACAGCTGGAAAGGCAGCAGAAGTACCTCACGAAGAGGATCCTTGGAGTTAAACACATGTCCTACATGGACAGACTCAAAAGACTCCAGCTATTCTCTGTCTTATATCGCCTACTTAGAGGCGATCTCTGCTTGACTTACAAAGCCATGTCTGACCCAGCTCTATTAGAAATGCTACATCTAAAGAAATCCCAATCCCTCCACACCACATGTTCCAGAGACCTCAACATCATTACCACAATCAACAGAACATGCTGGAGGGACAGATTCCTCACGCAGAGACTACCCATGTTCTGGAATAGACTTCCCATACATGTCAAACAGAGCACCTCACTGTCCCTCTTCAAGAGAAATCTTGATGAGTGGATGGGTAATAGAAAATTCACCCCAGGGATCACGTCAGTGGCTCTACTTGATAGAGGCACTGGGAACTAACGTCAGGTGGCATGATGCCAGGGTACTTCTGTGGGCTAGGCTTGTAAAGGCTCCAGGGCCATTAGCCTAGTACACACCTATGACCCTATGATTCTCTAACAGAGTATTAGCCTTTACAATAGAATTCAGCTTCCCTGTTTCCTCTCTTGCTCAGAAAGAGTCACACAGACAAGCCATTCAGTAAAAACTGCAAAAAAAAACCCAGACATGCAAATAGGATACATGCAAATGACCCTTAAGGACGTACAGTAATTCAGCTACAGGGCTTCTAAAGTCCCATGACTTTCTACTTTTTAAGCCTTTATGGGTATATTCAGACTGATAAAGTCAAACCCACTAGCTGTAGTGGGTCATTTGCCAGACATCCCATACCTTAGTGTACTGCAGCAGTGATCTACTTGAAAATCTAGTATTATGGTAAGAGCACTTACAGCTGTGCTTTCAACCACTTCATCCAGGAAAAAAATCATAGTAAGTCTGTATGTTTACATTTGGTCTTGAGATGTTTTTTTAACAGTTTGCATAACACTGACTACTGCTGACCTTAAGTGACATAAAAAGAGAATTATGCATTATACCACTGATAATATCATATTACTGAGTAAACAGTATTTCATTCAAGACAAACAATTACATATTGTGCAAGAAGAAGCACTTTCCTCAAGGCCTGGAAAGAATGAAGCAGTGAAACTCTAAGCAGCAGCAGTTCTAACTTAAACACATTAATCTGATTTGCCTTTATTAGATGTCAGACATTTACATTGAATTAACAGTTACTATATTTGCAGTTTTATAGCAAGTCACAGAAAGCATTATTCCTCAATATGTATTGCTTGACTTATTTACATGATCAGACATAGTATCTGCTAGTTTAGTTATAAACTATAATAGCAATGGAATTGTTATGACTATAAAATCATATCAGGAAGTTAATTTGTGGTTAATACAGTGTGTGTAATCCAAATACTACAGAATTTAACTCATAAAAATGGCATTACCAAATCATTGTTTACTGTCTGAACTTGTTTTTTTAACATTTATAGGTATAAACCAGATGATTCTCACTATTTGATTTTTCAAGTAAATAAAAAAAAATAGATTATGAAATAAAAGCACACCAGAGATTATGATCAAAGTTTTGAAACAGTGAACATCAAAAAGAATAAATCTAAAAAATAGAAAGCATCATCTTTTAGGTTTTTCAGGGGGGCAAGCACACCTGCACCCCCCTACACCCTCTGATACTTAAATATACCAACTCCAAGATTGTACTACAGTGAAGAGAACGGTAAATTTCCTGTTCCACACTGTACTATGATCTCCATTCAGAATATTCAATGTTTCTAAATTTCGATCATCTGGTCTTCAGTGGTCAGATGTTTGGTGTTGTGAAACTAAGATAATTTGAAATAGACCAATATATATACATATATATACATATATATATATATATATATATATATATATATATATATATATATATATATATATATATAATATCACATGATACCCATATAGTTGAATCCCAAAAGACTTAATTCGAATGAGTAAAAGACCATTTAATTGTAATAACTTTTAATGAAATTCCAAATATTTGAAACATGTTGCAGAGAAAACAACACAAGGGAAAATGTTTCAAAAAATGTCATTTGCAGAGGAAATCCCCCTGCACCCCCCATGTGGAGGGCTTTTCCCTCCAAACAATAATTAAATATAGTAATTCCACAGGTTGTAGAACTGGGGAGAAAAGTGAAAATACTGCTTACAGGAAATCACTCTCAACACGCAAATAGAAATCATACCGCAGTAGTAATGTATAAGTAACCAATCACCTAGATAAAGCTTCTTCATATATTTTTATATATTCTTTTTCAGTATTACAAAACTTTGTGTAGCTATGTCAGATTCAGTAAAATGAAGCTTCAATCAAACAGTCATACAGATAAATTATACCAGCAGTAGTTATGTATAAGTAACACCAATCACTCAGATAAAGCTTCCTCCTATATTTTTTCATATTCTATTTCTGTCATACAGAACTTGGTGTAGCTATGTCAGGTTCAGTAAAACTGAGTTTCCGTCAAATGGCCATACAGATAAATGGACCTTTAGTCATTTCAGCACACAGAATTGCTGTTCAATGAAACTGATGTTCAACAAATGGCAGACATCCATATATGAATATATGTCTGTGTGTATATGTATGGGTACAGTGGGTTTGATCATAACGTTTGCTAGAGCAAATGTTTTATTATGAGGATTGTTTGTTTTTTTTCAGCTGCTGGTTCATCACAGTGTGCTGGCTGCTTTATGTGAGGGATCGCTATACAATGAGGAGTGGGATTTTGCCCTCTCCTTCTGTTTTGTACTTTTGGAGTTGGTATATAGAATTAGCAGGGAACCTGAGTGAATTAACATTTTTATCTAAGCAAGACATATTAGTTATTTACATGCAAGTCAGGCATACATAAAAAAACTGGATGGACTTAAAGTAAATGAAATTAATGCTTTGCATTATATTTTTATAAAACATTAAAGTAACTAGAGGACTAAGTTAATACCAAACTGCAGAAAAATCACTGTGCAAGTAATCACAGCCATTTCCTGAGCACATTTTATACTCATTGATAAGATAAATATATTTCTTAGCACATACCAGAAAAGCACAGTGAAAAATTAGCGGGATCTACAGCAAAATTTTGTAAAGGACTCTGGGGTGTTGATATCAGGAAAAGCATAGAAGGGTACTTAGATAAAAGTGACAAGTTTTTTATGATTCAATATTTACTGTTGTTGTTGTCTTTCGGCTTTTCCCAGTTAGGGGTCAGATTGGCAGTAGATTTTCACGGTTTTAGAGTTGCCAGCTCGACGCTCAACCTTTAACGAAGGCACCCCCATTGTATTTACTACATGCCACCATTACCAAAACATGTCTTTTGATGTGGATCTTTTTATGTACATATTTTTAATGATCATTTCCATCTGTCCCAAAACTTAATGCAAACAAGTACTGCAATTTATGCTGCAGTATAAGTACTGCAATTTATGCTGAAGTAATAGTACAGCTGTTGATATAGTACTACTGGAAGTTGTATACTGACTGTTTGTCATTCATTTCTTAGAGTCCTTGTTAAATTTACCCCCAACACTATGTAAATATCCACCCAGGGCAGTCTGACTGTAGCAGATGGGTATTTCATTGTGAAACTGATGCCTGTTTCAATGAGGTTTTATTGTGTTTAGTGAACTTTGAACTTTTTTCTCACAACCTGGTGCAACCTCAGGATGATTATATTAAATAAGGAGGTACCAGACAGTGACTCTGTCTACACGGGGGATATGAAGGGGACTTGCCCAAACTGCCCTTCTGGTCTATATGTATGTAGAAGATAGCCAAATAAATGTACTGACCCAATACATCCATTGAAACAGGATACTATGATCAATAAGCATTTCAGCAAAACCCTGATTATGAAAACCCACAGAAACAAAAATCATGAAACTATAGGGATTTTGGTAGTAGATGGCGCCACAGTGTGGATATGGAAAAATAATAATAATAATAATAATAATAATAATAATGATGATGATGATAATAATAATAAAAAAGGAAGAGAATTCTGACCAAAAGTAAGAAGAGTAATTCCCAGAATGCTAGAGCTCTCGTCATTGAAATATACTAACAACTCAGGAGCTTAATAAAAATAACCAAAGCCAAGTCTAAGGCTAAAATAGCTAACCAAGCCAAAGATAATAACAATGCCTTTTTTAATTATGTTCGTAATCTCAAAAGCACAATGCAGCAATGCACTGTGCTTGTTGTTAAAGATGTTACCTCCACTGAGGCTGAAGATACAACCAATCTACTGGATGATAAAAACAGCTCGAACTTTACCCCTCTCTCTCTTCCATCTGTCCCTCAAGTTATACTTGAAACTGTCCCGTCTCCAGCAATCAGACAAGACTAAGTCCTAAAAGCATTATCATAAGAAAAAAAATACTGCATTGATGGGTCCAGACAATATCCTTGGATGCATCTTAAATTGCATTAAATTCTAGTTATACACCATCCTTAACAACAATCTTAAGCCTTTGCCTCCAGACAGATTTTGTACCAAGTAAATGGAGAACACTACAGTGATGGAGGGTGGACCTTCCACAGACTCTGCAAATGCAGTCCTGTAAGTCTGACCAGCTGATATGCAAAGTCATGGAAAGACATTATGGAACTAATCAGTAAGGACACAGAGAACCTCCAAGCAATGGATCTGTCTCAAATTAAATTCGTCAAGAGCAGGTCATGCTCATCATGGTGGACTTTTTTGAAAAGGTCAAAAAGCAATGGAAGCAGGTAAAAATAGTACATACCACAAGCTGGCTAAAGCTTTAGACACAATCCCCCACTCAGGCATAGTAGAAAAGTTAAATAAACTGAGAATATGTCACCTGATGGATTGCCAACTGGGTCACAGATAAGACACAGGAAATCAAAATATGGGAAATTATCTTCACAAACTGACCAGTCACCAGTGGAGTCCCCCTGGTTTCTGTGCTGGGACCACTCCTGTTCAGCATCTACTTTTTTGAAATAAAAGCCAATAGCAAAGGGCTGTGGTTGATTAAGTTTGTAGATGACTGCAAGCTAGGAGCAGTCATTGAATCTCCAATGGCTTAGCCATCCTGTAAGTAGGTTTGTCCCAAATAAATAACTAGTGTCAAAATCATGGACTGAAACTTCTTCTTTTGGCTTTTCCCGGTTAGGGGTTGCCGCAGCGGATCACATGTCTGCTCATGATTGGCAGTCGAGTTTTACAGAGTCGAGTTGCCAGCCTTGCACCCAACCTTCCACGGAAGGCACACACACACCTAGGGCCAATTTAGAGTATCCAGTCCACCTACAGCATGTCTTTGAGATGTGAGAGGAAACCAGAGCACCCAGTGGAAACCCACGCAACCACAGGGAGGACATGCAGACTCCACACAGAAGATACCCCAGCCGAGGATCGAACTGGAGAACCTCTTGCTGTGAGGCAGCAATGTTAACCGCTGCATCACTGAGGCCACCCCAGAATCATGAACTGAAACTAAATTCCAAAAAATACATTCTCGTATTCTTTGAGAAGTCATTTGCCACAGAGAACTACTACATTGACCATATGCTCCTAAGAATTGACCCAATTGTTTGGCACTTGGGAGCTTATGTGGACAGTGACCTAACTTTATGCCAACATATGTCCATTGCTGTAAGAAATTCCTTCTATATTACACAACTTATAAACAAAATGATTGTGTCTAGATGTAGGGATGTCATTGTCCCCCTTTATTCAGCCCTTATTTGGCCAATCATTGAGTATAATGCCCCCTTTGGCATGTATCTGTCCAGATGCATACAACAATTGCAATGTCCACAGAGCTATCTTATTAAAAGGATACTAGGTCTAAACAACATGTCTTACATGGACCGACTCAAAGTCTTATACTATACTCAGTATCCTAAACACTGCTAAGAGGTGACCTGTGTCTGGTATACAAGGCATCCTCTGATCCATTAGTCATAAATTTACTGTACATTAGCAAGTCAGATGACATCAAAAATACTCAGTCTAGGGATTTAAACCTCTTTTGCATCTTCAACACAATGATTTGGAGAACAGATTTATCTTGTAGAGGATACCATTGCTCTAGAATAGACTCCTTATCCTTTTAAAACAAAGCTCATCCTTGCCAATGTTCAAGTGCAATTTGGATCTATGGACGGGAAACAGAAAACTTTCCCCAGGACTGCTCCCTGTAATATTAGTGGACACAGGCATCTCATAAATGCTTTATCCCATGCATGGGTCTCCTCAAAATATCTGTGGCATGATCCAAATTATTATCATTAGGGATCATATATAATTGTCAACCATGGGATGGGAAAGGCAAATCTAACACTAAATCAGATAGGTTAGTTCAAGCAGGAAAAAAAAAGAAACTGGCTAGACTTTAAATGACCCTAGCCCAGTATTTACCTATGCCCTATTAACCTATTAAATGCAAGATAGTATTCAGCACCAAGAAACTGAGTCTGAGAATGCAGTGGTGCAGGCAGAAGTGCTACATGATTGTGATGAAGTGCCTGCAGATGGGAGTGAGTCTAGTCATTGAGGTCTGTTCATTGCTCACATCCAGCAGTTATTGTTGCAAGACAGAGGATAGTAATACCGAAGAATCCAGGAGAAAAAGAGACCAACAGTAAGAATTAAACTTGAGAAATATAGTATAACAGAGAGATACTTCATATGGGACAAATTAGTAGACTTTTTCAGGTTTAAGGCTCGAGATGTCCATCCCCTGATTAATTTAGAAAAAGAACAATTTTGTGACATTACTTTTGAAAGTTTTGCTTCACTGGAAAATCGTGTATGGGTAAAGAAAAAGTAGGATTTTTTAATTTAAGAAAAAGGTGATTGTGCAGTTTAGAGCTCATGAAGTACAAGAGAGGAGTTATAGTAAAGACTGAGATTATTGAGATACAAATAGGTGAAAGAAGATTATGGACTAGGGCATGGGACTTGGGATTCATTTTGATTTTTACTGTAAATTGTTCACAGCACACAATTTTGACGTTTGGTGAAAATGGTTCACAGCACACACCTTGCAAGGTGATTATGAATAGGTAAATGTGTAATATTTAATATTTTGGACAACTTAATATATTTTTGTGGCAGTGATAAACATTTGATTATAGACTATGACAAAAGAAGATGAGATCAATGTGGGAAAAAGGGAGACACTGCAAAAATACTATAAGCTGATTTGTAAAATATTTGAAAGATGGACATTTGTACTTTGGTTGTCCTAAAGGTCAGGGAATGGAAAATGCACTGATAATGTGAAAGACAATTTTAAAGTTGAATTTTAAATAATTTCAAATAATGAAAGTTTATATGATCATGAGTAAAATAGAATTCTGTGAGTGGGGATAAAGTAGCAACAGAAATATGTAATGAAAGGAGTGAACAAAGTGCATGCACTGTGGATATTGTGACAAATAAGTATGTATGATGTACTAATGATATAAACTACAAGAGAAGACGTGACGGAAGAAGAGGACAAGGAAGATAAGGAGAGGTTTAAAAGGAAAAGCTCCATAGGAGACAGAGTATGATTTAGGAAAAAAGATGAAAGTGATACAAAAAAGGGAAATGTATTTGTTACTTTTATCAGAGTATGTAAACAGTATAAAAATGAAATAAGATTTCTGGTATTGCAATGGTATAGAAAGTTACATGGGATATTTTTTGTTAGCTATTAGGTTTATAAATTAACATGGGAGAAGACAGTTTGAGCAGATATGGGGTACAAAAGTGGTTTGGAGCATGGGGAAGGAGGAACATTCAGGAATTTATTTTATTTAAATTATTTTTATTTAACATTTGTTTACCAGGAAATTACAACTTGGACAGAGCCAATTTTCAGTGAAAGCCCAGGGAAAAATACTCCAGATGCATACTTTTGGAATGTGGGAGGAAACCAGAGAACCAGAGCACCCGGAGGAAGCCCACATGAATTGCAGGGAGGACATGCAGACGCCACACAGAAGGCACACCAGCCAAGAAATGAACAGGAGAACCTCTTGCTGTGATTCTAATAAATAATGCAGACTTGAAATGTAAAAAATATAGAAAATTAGTGAAGACTTTTTGTTTATGTATAAGAAAGGAAAATAAATGCACATATAAAAGAGGTTAACCATTTGAAATGTCAGGACAGGCTATAGTGAGTCCCAAAATGCACAGACAGAATGGCTGAAAGATTGGACTTGTATAGAGTCTGAGATAACTTTTCTTGGACTATTCCTTTTTCTCCATTGTATGGCAATTTCAGAATTGGTATATATAAGTTTGGGGAGTGCCCCCCTTCAAAAACAAATTTTAAGGAGAAGAGTGATTTTCAAGATTTGCTCTTTTCTGGGTTTTTTTTTTTTTTTTTTTTAGCTTTTGGTACTTGGCATTTTGATGAAGACATTTCAATAGGGAGCCAAAAAAGAGTGATTCCTGATATTACCTCAAAATATCATAACATTGAACAACAAAATACTGAGCCCAAATGGCTGATCATCAGCATGTTGAAAAATGCAAGCTTCCCTTTAACCCCTACACCCCATGCTAAATATATATATATATATATATATATATATATATATATATATATATATATATATATGTATATATATATATATATATATATATATATATATATATATATATATATATATATATATATATATAAATATATATACCAACTATGCTATCACACTTCAGTAGGTAATGGCAAATTTCTCATTTCCCACTGTACTAAGATCTTGCTAGGGAAAAGCTGTTAAAGTTTACTCAGCTGATTATTAATCAGCTCTTCTGTCTTTTCCTATCTTTGAAAAAATAGTTACTTGATAACAGCAACATAACCCATGGGAGAATGCCTCCCCCACACTTTAAAAACAGACTTTTTTTGTCTTTTTTTTTTTTTTCTTTTTTGACATGATCATAATCTACTATTTGTAGCTGAGATTATGACATGGAGATAAAATGTCAAACTCCCATAAATGAGGGTTTATAAGGACAGAACTGATTCCTTTTGGTTTTCAGTAACACTGCAAATTGGTAAGATGGGGTATAAAAGAAGCAAATATTATAGACCATGAGAGAATTTGGGTGACATAAAGGGGCATACTGGGATATGCAGTATGTTGGAGATAATGGGGGGACAATGGAAATAAATTCAGACCATATTGACATGAAACAGTTTTATAAAATCTCCACAAATTGATGGAAGGCATGCAAAGAAAAGTACAGAAAGGCTTAGAAGGAAGTAGAGAGGGAAGGACATCATAGTGGAATGGAGGTTTATTAAGAAACAATTCTCAGTTTTGGAAAAGAATTAAGGCATAATGATAGAGAATTTTTAATAAGAGAGAAACAGATGAGCGAGATTAATAGAATGAGGGTACAGAAAGTATCAATTATTTAAAGGTATGTTAAAGGTAGGAAGGAAAATGTAACACTTTTTTGGGAAACAAATGTCAAAGTGCAAGAAAATGATATGAGGGGGGTTATTATAAGTGAAGAAAAGGAAATGAGAAGTCAAGAAGGGATTATAAACAGTGAGGAATAACATGTAAAAGAAATGAATAGGGAAGAGAGGATTGTGAGAAAGTAAAATGAATAGTGAGAAGAATTACAGAACAGCATAAGCAATTGTTTGAAAAAGGAAGCATTTATGGAAAACTTGGAAAAAGCAATAAATGAAGGGAAGGATGAAAATGTAGCAACAGAGAATGGTTAAGTTATGGGTTTTATAAGACAATAAGTGATAGGGAAAGGCAGAGTGTTTTAGAGGTAGTGAGTACATGGCTAACAATGAACAATGAGGTGATTTGTGCAGGGTTAATACAAATTTTAGGGAAGAAAGGTGAAAGTGTATTTTTTATAACCTCCCATCCTATAACATTAGGTACTGTGGATTATAAAGTAATAATGAAGATTTTTACAGCAACTTTCCGAGGGACCAGTTGTTTGATGTAGTCTAGGATGGGGTGCATAGGGTTAAGAGTAAGAATATGAAAATGCTTTAGTTTTGTTGAAAGACATGGTGGATACTATAAGGAAGGCAGAGATAAAAGGCAGGGGGTAATATGTGTTATGTAAAGGGCATTTGGTAACATGCAGCATGAGCAAATGTAAGATATTCTAAAATAATATGATATAGGAGTTAAAAGAGAGGATTGTTTATGAATCATATACAAGAATATGTGGGAAAAAGTATTGGTGAACAAGGATATGAGTGAGATGATTGGAAGAGAAAAAGCAGTTTGATAGGGTTGACCAATGAATATGACATTGTTTTAGTAGTGAATGTAATTATAGTGAAGGGAAAGATACAGATGACACAGGCAAATACAGCTTATAGGGCTAAGTACATCTATAACTGATTATAAGTTATGAATATGATTTAATAACATTAGTAAGATGGCAGGGGTATTTTTGTGATCCATCAATCTGGTATTAAGTAAAGAAAAATATAAATGTTTTGTGGATATAGTTCAAGTAGTTGATATTTTTGTAAGACAATGAATGATATACTAGAACTCGGTTTGTAGTAAATAGTGATGGGAAACAATGGGAAATAATGTAAGAGAAATATGGGAAATTGTTCAGATATGGAAACCATTTAGACTGTCATTTGAAAAGAAGGTCTAATCGGTTCATTCTGTAGTATTAGGAACATTGATATTTTTGAGAAATGTATATGTTACCCAGTAAGCATGTGAAAAAGTTCTAATAAAATTCTTTAGTACAGTTATGGGATGTAGTTGAAAGAAGTTAAGAGGTGGTTGTGTATAATAAAAAAGGCAAAGGAAAGTTAGCGTTAATAAATCCTGCAATTTATTTAGAAATGTTGTTTTTGTTTTGGATGTTGAGGGAAATGAAAGAAGAGGAAAATGTTTATTAGAAAGAATTTAGTTATTAAATATCAGGAGTTCTGGGAGGGGTTGCAAGTGGAAAAAGAAATATGTTGATATAATATAGGATACTCATGAATATTATATGAAAATATTATTTTTGAAATTACTTTGGAGAATTTGCCAGATAAAATAAATCAATGGTAAGAAAAGGTAATGTCTGATTATGTTTTTAAACAAGAAATATCTTTATTAAATTATCACCTATGACATAGGCAATCTTACCTTTATATAAATTAAAACAAAGCATATTGACATAATTTTAGTTGCAAGCATTATACATTACAAACCATGTTGACATAATTGTAGTTGCAAACATTATACATCACTTATAATCTATCCAGTCATTGTCAGCCAAACATTACATAGCTCATTCAAATCCTGGCTTCTTTAAAAATTCATTCCTCCTCTGCATGTATTGTTCCTACAATTCCCATTTTTTCTATGCAATTTGCTTCTACCCTTTCCTAAAGATCCCAATTTCATTTGTTTTATCTCTGTTACTATATTCACTACCTCTAGTAAAGTTGGCTTAGACTTTGATTTTCATTTTCTAGTAATTGCGTTTTTGGCAGCCACCATAATTAGACTCAGCAAGGCCTTACTATGTCTAGGCAATTCTGATTCTCTATCATAACTCAACAAATCATTTCCTTAGTTACACCAATTTACTCACCCAGTATCTCTGATAGAGCAGTCTGCAGAAAATCTTTAAAGTCTGCCAACTCATTACACTGCCTGAAAACATGTTCCCAGTTACATCTTTCTTCCCCATCACACCTCCAACATTTGGTGTCTACCTGAGGAAAAATTATTTGGAGAATAATTGTGGTATAAAATACCTATGTAACTACTTCCAAACAAAGATCCTAAATCTTTTAGACTTTGTTGCATATTTGGGAGACATATGTGTATATATATATATATATATATATATATATATATATATATATATATATATATATATATATATATATATATATATATCCTCCCATTGTTTCTTTGTGAATTGCTTATCCACTCACTTCCCAATCCTTTCTAACCTCCTCTGATTGATTCTTATAGTTATCATGCAATATTTTATATGCTCTACTACTTATTCCTTTTTTTAATGGCAGCTTCTATTCTAGATTCTACTAAACACTGTACCAGTGCTGTTCTTTTGTTTATGATCTCCCTATTTTTTCTCATTGCCTATAGTCTGATATCAGTCCTTGATAGGGTAGGAAATCTCTAACCTGCAGTCTAAATAAATTCTTGGTGTCTTCCCATTCTGTTACCTTTCCCTCTCCAGTTAGTTACTCCCAATATATTGGTTCCTTTGCCAGGTTTATCCAATAAATTCCACCTCACCTTGCCTGTTGTCTGTATCACTAATTGCAGTCATCCCTATAGGCAGAATCTCTTTTCTCCATTCCAGTGTTGGCTTTGTTCTTAGAATACTTTCTGCTACTTTTTGAATACAATATTCTGTATGATTATTATTCTTTTTAAAGGTCTGCATCCAAAATACAAGTCTCTCCTTGTTTCTTATGCTCCCTCCCCCCATTTCATCATCATCTCTTTCCACTTTGAATTATAATTTTCTGTTTGTGCTATGTATAGAAGCCTTAACTATGTTCTCAAATACCCCTTCAAATCGAGTAATCCCAATCTGCCCTGTTCTAGTGGAAAAATCAACTTATTCCACTTGAGACTTGCCATCTTCCCCTCCCAGATAAAATCCTTCAGCTCTTTATTACTTGGTAGGCACAACTTCACCTCTGGTTGATAAAAATATGCCTGACCTGTGTATAAGGCTAAAGGGACTAAGAACAGTTTAACTGCTTCTATCTTGCTATCCATATCCATATAACAGGGCTTCCAGTTTCTCAGTTTTTGTATTACCTTTTAGTCTCTTCCAACATATCCTTAGCTGCCACACTGAAATAATTTTAATCCAAACTCATAAATCCTTAATTTTATCATGTCCCCATGAATATGGATAATGCTGAACCAATTCATGCGTGGGAACATAATTTACCCCTATTTCATTTTGTATCCTGAAAAGATTCAATACTGTCTCAAAATGTTCCACAACACTGTAATGTCCCTTTTTGGTTTTGTCAGGCATAAATAATATCATCTGCAAATAGAGCAAGCTTTTCTTGACTACCATGCTAATTATATCCTTGAATTTCTGAGTCCCTTATTTTCTTTGCCAATGGTTCTAAATATAATACAAATAAGAAAGGGGAAAAAGGACACCCCTGATTGGTTCCTCTGCTCAAGTAGAAATTAGCAAAGAGGACCCTACCCACTTTCATTTTTTCTTCTGAACCCACATATATCCTCCTAATCAATCTTATAATTTTATCAGGGGATGCAAATGCTTCCGTTGCCCTGCTCATAAAACCCAGTTTACTCCATCAAATGCTTTCATTGCATCAAGATCCGCCAACAACAGTGGTATTTTCTTACATCCTGATTCCGTCTGGATCATCAATGTTCTGTTATTGTTCTCAGATGTTTGCCTCCCCTCTACAAAATCACAGTGATCCATATCTGTCAATTGTAGCATCACTTTTGCCATTGTTTTAGAAATTATAAACCCAAACACTTTATAATCATGGTTTAGTATTGAAATGGGACTGTATGAAGCTGGATCTGATGGATATATGCCCTTTTTTCATTTTTACAGTTACCACTGCTCTCTTCCAGGATGTTGGTGCTTCTCCTCCTCTTAAAATACTGTTAAACAAAACCTTCCAGATCTTTATCAGTTTTTCCCTCCTAGCTTCTAAAGTTCCACAGGAATACCATCTGTTCCTGGGGACTTTCCTGTAGATTGGTTATAGACTGCCATTTGTATCTCATCTCTTCCTATCCTAACTGTTAGTATTTGAGTCTCATCTACCTCTAACCTTGTCATATTTAATTCTTCCATAAACATATCCATTTGTACCTTTTCTTGATTTCCACATTTCTCTGGTTTATAAAGACTTTCATAGAATTTCTGAAATATTTCTAATAGTTCTGCAGACTCTCTTGTTATCTTCCTTGTTATAGGCTCCCTAAGCTTGGTGACAACCCTTTCTACTTTCTGTTGCCTAAGTCATTGTGCTACAAGTTTTTGTGCTTTAGAGTTATTAAAAAAGTTGATTAACAGTAACCTTTCTAAACTCATGCATATTATTGATGTAATCCCGTATTTTCTGTTTTGCATTTTGCATTCACTCCTCTTCTTGTTCTGTGGGATTCCATCTATTTTGCAATACTTTAACATTTGTCAGTTGCTCTAAATAATTATTGTTACTTCTTAACCATATCTCCCTTTATTTTATTTTCACCCTATTTTTAAACTCCACTTTAATTTTATCCCACTCCCTAGCTATAACTTCAGAAGAAATTTCTATATTCTTCAATAGCTCCTGAATAATTTCCACTACCATTTATTACATTCCTCTCCTTTCAACAGCTAGGTGGAAAAGCACCAATGTCTCATCTTTATTTTATTACCCTATGTTTTTATTTTAGTTATTATTGGTGTATGATCTGAAATAGTTACTGGGTGTGTATAAGACCTTCAGTTAAATGGACTTGTTCCTGTGAAATGTAAATTCTGTCTAGCCTAGCCCAGTTTTTGTATATTGGGGAATAATATGTAAATTCACTCCGAACTCCTAGTACTAAATTCAAATCTTCCATGCCAAATATTTCTATAATTTTTTTCAGAAATCTATACTTCTCTGTCATATTTTCCTTCTGGGCCCTCCAGACATATCTTCACTGTTGCAAATCAAATTCCAGTCACCACCTGTAAGTAATATTCCTTGCTGAATGCTGATTATTTCTCCCAGAATTTTCTTAAGCTCCATTATAGCAGTTTTAGGTGGAATATAAATACATGCCAGTGTAATCTTCCTCCCTTGCCAGTAGCACCTTATTACTGCAAATCTACCATTATTATATTTTTCATATTCTTCTATCTCTTTTGGAGCTCCTCTTGCTACTAATATAAGTTCTCTCATTTTTTTTGCCCCAAGTATTCCACTGAATACCCATCCTGAAAACCTTTCTTTATCAAATTCACATGTTCAGATCTTTCCAAGTGTGTCTCTTGTTGCTTAGCTATTTGCATTCTACATGTTTAATATAGTTCACTACTGTTTCTTTTTTGCATTTATCTGTGAGATTATAGTCATTTAAATACATTAGAGAAAGAATACTTGTTTTAAGAAGTTATTATTCCCACCTTTTATGTATAACAGCTTTTTTCTTAGACGTCGAGTTCCATCTTTTGTGTTACATTCATTTACTGTTTGGCAGTTTTTTTCTGAGTAAATATTTTATATATTACTTGTTTCGCTGTTTACGTGTTTTGTTTTTTATCTGTTTGGCAGGCTGATCTTTTATACAATTCTTTCTTCCCATACCCATTTGAGCCTGTGTTACACCTTAAAAAACTTTTTGTTTCATTGAACACCCTCACAAAAATGCACACACACACACACCCAATGCCACCTAAAACCTATTAACTTAATATTAATACACAAAACTATGGACATCTTCAAATATTGAAGTTTTACCCACCTAATAGGAATAAATGTTCCAAACTGACAGCCGCACACACTGATTTACATTAGCCTAAAAGAAAGGTTATTCATGCTAAGACTCAAGGTACTGTATGTGCTTCTGTTAAGTGCTGTTTGGTTTTGTCTTATCTTTATAGCTCTCTCAGCTGGGAAAAACACTTGAATGATTTCAAAAAATATTTTCTCCAAGCCGTTTTTCTTTATCAGATTGTCTCCTACAGACATGAGAACCAGGCACAAAACAGCCAAGCATACATTTGTTTACTAGAAAAAAGCCTTATAATATTCAATATTCTTTTGGATTTACTTGCTTTCTCTTAAACACATGTTACTAGATTAAGTTAAGGGTCTTAACCCGGTCATTCCCCTTTACAAGAATGAGAAAAAAACATTATTTATTTCTTTTGTCATGCTGTTTTAACCAGAGTTTTCTTCTTTTTTTACATAGCAGTGCCTACATTTATTAAAACTGAACAAGGAGAAAGAGAAGAAGGGAGAAATAAAAAAAAAAAGAAACAGGAGCACCTATTTACATTAGTATCCTCATTAGACTTAAAAATAAATAAGAAAACTTTACATTACTTTATAGGCTGTAAAGAAAATCATGCACTATTGAAATAGTACCATTAAGAAAAATGTTGTTTTACTTACAGTTAACTTTCTCCCTCCCCTTCCACTCTCCTAAGTATTTTTCCAAATATTAATTGCATGAAGTAGGGCATATGCTTTAGTGTCCTCTACAAGTTTAACAAAGTCTAAAAAAGTCCAATAGTTCCAGATGTTATTGTTCTATCATGTTTCATAAATATAATTATTGATTTGTAATCCCACATTTGTCAATTTCCAAGTTACTGTTTTTATTCCAGTTCATCTCTGTCTCCCAAATCCCATCTGCTTCATTTCCAATGTACTCTCAATTCTTCTAGTCAACTCCTGTTTTTTTCTTTCTCTCAAGCATTTTCCATTGAAACAATGGAAACATTTTCACTGGCAGTCTCTCTGTGGTCTTTATTACCAGAAGAGCAAGAAGCAGTATCTCTTTCTGTTTCACACTACACTTTTTATTGGACAAAATTTTATATTTCTTCCTTTAGCATGTACTTCATGTAAAAGTGATTTTGTCTCTCCAGGAAAAATATTTTGAAGATAGCTGGGTACAGAAGTTTGAATCTCACATCCGTTTCTCAACATTCCCTGAATAATGGAATAAATTTAGTCCTCTTCTGCCTGTTGTTCAATGAGTAGTCATTCTCTACAAACATTCTACTGTCTCCTGCTTTTAGTACTTTGTCTTTCTGCCACAGTTTTGTCAGAATCAACTCCTTCTGTGGTAAAATTGCATCTTTACTATTAAAGGTCTAGGTTGCTTTCTCATAGCCAGGTTTAGAGCATACACACAATTTGCCCTTTCAATTAACAATTCCTGTTGTGGAATACCAGTCCAGTTGCTTACCTTTTCTTTCATAAAATTAATACAGTCTGTTCCTTTAATCTTCTCCAGTACAACAGAAGATCTCAGGTTTTCACTATTTGCTCTGTCCTTTAATTCTATTATTTTTTGAAACATCTCTTCTTGCACGGTCTCATATTCAGCCAGCCTTTTCTTCATTTGACCTCTGAGTTTTGTAGTTTTAACACTTTATCTTAATCTCTGTTTAAAACTTCTTCCATTTTTTCAGCCTTTTATTGTTTGTGTTGATATACTCCATCAGTGTTTTGTTTATTTTAATCAGGTCTATGTACAGTTGCCTTATACTTTCCTTTAGGTTACTGGAAGTCATCTCTGGAGCCTGCACTGTTTTTTGCTGAACATAGGATCGATGGCCTGAAATGTGGAATGTGGGGCAGTTCAAACTGAGACTATGGCACAGTGGGGATTGAGGAATTTTCTCTTTTCTACACAGCAGTGTGGTTTTGGAGTTGGTTTATATAATTGGAAGGGTATGCATGGGTACAAATGGGGCTTGCCCCTTGCAAAAATACAGTGCTTGTTGTTTCTTTATTTTTTGATGTTTCAGAACATTGATCATATGGTCTATAGTATATGATGTTTGATGTTCTGAAATGTAGATCATATGAATTAGATCTGTTATGTGGAAAACATCTCTTCTTCAGAGCTGTTGCTTTGGGCCACCAGTCCCCTTCTGCAAAATTAAGAGTTTTCTCCTGAATTTTCCCTGACTTGGGATAACAGTCTCTTCTTTTATACACATTTACTTACACCTGGATCTGATTGTCAGACATATTTGATTTCCTCACAGGCAAAATGTATACAACGTAAACATCAATTCTTTTACAATATGTCCATGCATCATTTGATTTACAAACAGTTCCAGCACAATTCTTTCATCTTAAAGAAACTGGTGAAAACCACCATGGTATCTTACATTTCATCCTCTAGACTGAAAACTCTCAGCTTCAAGTTATTGAGAGACTCTGCATACCCTTCTCAGCAGAGTATCTGCTTTGCGGTGGCTGGAACCAGGACTGTGTAGCACTTTAAATTTGAAGGGCTACAATGACAGGATCTATCTATCTTCCAGTTATGCAGCTGAGATACTTTACCTCCATCTTCCCTATTTTAAATTTAGGGGCATTTGCTGTCAGTCCTTATTTCTTTAGTGATCTTAATATAGTCTGCATTTGGGGTAACTGTGAATCCCAGTCTCCAGAGTATATGATAGAATTATGTAAACATGCAGCAGACTAGAGTATGCAAAGTTTAAGGGTACTGTCCATTAACCAATGTGAGATAGCTGGAGCACTCTGGAGGTCAAACGGGAAAACATTCCCAGAAATTAATTAAAGGTCCTAGCTTTAGTTAATGTAGCTCAGACTAGAAGGGTCTTGCTGCACAATGCACCCATTTGCGATTCATGAACATGCAAGCCATAATGAGATAAAATGTCATTATTGGCTAATTTGCAAGTTTCCTCAACCACAGTTACTACAGCAACATGCAGATCATGGCTGATCTGCACATCACAGTCTTAACCTGCAGCTCATGTACACAGTGAAATCCCACTTCTAGTCACTCTCACTCACGCACATGCACATGCACACACACACACACACACACACACACACACACACACACACACACACACACACACACACACACACACACACACACACACACACACACACACACACACACACACACACACACACACACACACACACACACACACACACACACACACACACACACACACACACACACACACACACACACCACAGTCCCTGTACCTGACCCTATTCCACCATTAGGCACATATGTATTAGGTCCTGTTGTCTAGAATTCATCCACCCTCTTTACACTGTTTGTGCCATTATAGAGTTTTAAAGAGCCACCCCTGGAGGTGTAATATTCCCCCCACCCCCATCACCATTATGAAGTGACAGCTATCCCTGGTCTCCACTGGTTATCCTCACCCCATTCCTCATTTTGATGTCTGTGCTGTTATGGCACTTCTAAAGTAAGCCCTATATCCTCCACCTCCAGTCCCCATAGTAATATTGGGACTGGTATGGCACTGTGAAGTGTGTATCCCCCATGACTGATCCCAGAAGTAGTATTGGTGCTGTACAACACTTTAAGCTATCATTCATGGTGTCTGGAGATCTTCCCCCAATCACCCTTATGATTTATGTGCCATTAGAGCATGTCACATTATCCCTGATAGAATACCGGTTCTTGCACTCCCAATTTCGGTAGTAACATTGGTGTTGGTACAGCATTTTAGAGATAGGTCTCTGTCCATCACCAGTTTGATGTTGGTGTCATTATTGCTTTAGAAATGTCTGAGATAATTTTGGTCAAGTTGGGTAATGGGATGGAAGCCTGTAAAATGACACTTTTTATAGGCCTCCACATCAAACTGATGGTGGATTGATGTTGTTTTGTAATTCATTTTCATCAGTTTTTGAAGACGGTTTTAATCTTATTGTTGGGGAAATAAGCTCCCCATGTTAAATGTACTGTACAGAAATTAAATAAAAGTTTTGTTAGCTGAGTTAGTTGATGGAAGTATAGGAATGGGGTATTCTCAGGTTGTATCTTTTCCAACTAGAGGTGATAATATTTTGGATATAGTTTGGGTTAAAAATCATGAGTTGTTAGAAAAGTGCAAAATTTAAAATGAACACACTGGTTCTGGTTATTTTAGTATTTCCTGGACATATGAGTTTTGTAGGCTAATTAAAACTATGGGTCTATATTATGATGGTGAAAGATGAGTTCACCGAACATGTCTTAATCAACATGTAAACATGGACCTTTGAAAATGCCGAATGTCCCCTTCAGTGAATTTTTTCCCAGGGGAAAAAAATTGCTCAGCCATAATCGGGGATTTGCTCTTTTCCCCACTGTAGTGAAATCTCAGAGTTGGTATATTTAGTTAGGGGCAGTTTGGGGGACGCAGCCCCCACTATGTAGGGTTTGAACGTTTAGTTTTTTTTGTATGGCCGAGTGATTTTTTTTCCACGTGGAAAAAATTCGCTGAAGTGGCCATTCGACATTTGAGAAGGTCGATGTTTACATGTCAATTAAGATGTGTTCGGTGAACTCATCTTTCGATATCATAATATAGACCCAAAACTACAGATGATCAAGGGTTCAGTTATGCTTTTTATAGAGCAGATTATGACAAGATAAGGATGGAGTTATCTGTTTGTAATTGGAGGGATGCAATTGACACAGATGACATTCAAGAAGCTTGTGAAAAATTTTATGTTTTTTGTATAAGTTGACTGATGATTTTGTGTCACTGGTCCCAACAAAACCACTCCCTGGTGGAATGAAATTTATGGAAAAGAATAAAGAAAAGCCCAGGGGGTGTTCTAAATAAATTTAGGGTAGTAAGGAATAACATAAGTAGATTAGTTAGGTTAACTAGGGAAAATATTAAAAGAGGGGTTACTAAGGTGGTATCAAATAAAAAGGCTTTTTGGGCACCTGAATCAATGCAAGAAGGAAGTGTATCCAGATGTAGCATTTACTGTTGTTTCTGAGCTGGTTACTGGTAATACCCTTTTGTCTAATGTGTTTTTGATTTACTGTGTAGGTCCTGATTGTAATAATGTTAAGGGATACATTTCAGTTGATGTCTCCAATGATTATCCTTCTCTTTTTTTCTAGGTTCTGATAATTTGTTGAACGTGATTAAAAATAGTTCACCTGCAGGCCCTGATGGTATAAACAGAATTTTTGTCAGCTATTATTAAAAACATTTCTCCCTGTTTGACTTTTGTTTTTCAGCGGTTACTTCAGATGTGCTATGTGCTGCTATTTGGAAACTGGCACATACTTCACCAATGTTTACAGGCGGTGATTATTGTATAGTTGAAAATTGCAGCTCAATTAGTCTCACTAATATTGTGGGAAAAATGTTATGAATGGCTGATCTCTAAATATATTACTGATACTGTAGATTTGACACCACCCAGCATGGTTTTGTAGCTGAAAGGTCCTGTAACACCAATCTGCTTTCTTTTTATGGGCATTTATTGAAATTATTGAGTGAAGGGGCAGCTGCTGATATGGCTTCACACGTATGTACTAGGTTAGCTGCCCTTGTGGGTCATTTAAAGCCTAGCCAATTTCCCTTTTTGTGCTTGAAATAACCTATCCATTTGGTTATAGACTGTCCTTACCCATCCCATGGTCAATAATTATATATTACTCCTAATGAGAATAACTGGGATCATACCATAGATAATTTGAGGGGACCCATGCATGGGATAGAGCATTTAGGAGATGCCTCCATCCATTAAAAGCATAGTGCTTAGGGTAAATTTTACTTTTCCCATCCATAGATTTAAATTATGCTTGAATAGAGACAGGAATGAACTTTGTTTTATGTGGATGGTGAGTCTGTTCCAAAGCAGTAGTATCTTCCATGAGATAAACCTGTCCCTCCAAATTATTCTGTTGATGTTGCAGAAGAGCTTTAAATATCTAGACCAAGTATTTCCAATGTCATTTGACTTACTGATGTGCAGTAAATCCATCAGTAATGGGTCAGAGGATGCCTTGTGTGTCAGACACAAGTCACTTCTTAGCAGTTTGTAAGATATGGAGTATAATGATAGGGCTTTGAGTCTGTCCATGTAGGTCATGTTGTTTAGGCCTTATATCCTTTTAGTAAGGTGTCTCTGTGGGCATTTCAGTTGTTGTATGTGGCTGGACAGATATATACCAAAGGGGACATTATATTTAATAACTAGCCTAAGAGGGTTGAGTAAAGTGGGGGTGGGGGATGAGGACAATGACATCCCTAAATCTAGACACAATCCCTTTGTTTATAAGATGTACAATATAGTTGGACTTTCTTACAACAATGATCAAATGTTGATCAAAAATTAAATCATCGTCCACATAAGTTTCCAAATCTCGTACATCTGGGTCAACCCCTAGGTGTCTATTCTCGATGTGGTAGTTGCCTGCGGTAAGTGACTTCCCAAAGGATACAGTAATGCATTTTCTGGCATTTACTTTCAATCCATGATTTTGCTACCAGTTATTTATTTGGGACAAATCTTCCTGTGAGATGGTTAAGGCATCTGAGGATTTAGTGACTGCTCCTAGCTTGCAGTCATCTGCAAAATTAGTCAGCCAGAGCCCTTTGATATTGGCTTTAGTTCAGAAAAGTTAATACCAAATGATAGAGGTCTCAGCACAGAGCCCTTGGGGCCTCCACTGGTGATTGGTCTCTATACAGAGGTAATGTCCCCTATTTTGATTATTTGCATTCTATCTGTGAGTCACTTGGCAATAAAACAGGTGACATTCCAAGTTTATTTATCTTTTCTACTATGCATGAGTGGGGAATTGTTGTAAAAGCTTTGGCCAGGTTGAGATATGCAGTGTGTACCATTTTACCTTCATCCATTGCTTTAGTGACCTTTTCAAAACAATCCACCAGGTTGGGTAAGCATGACCTGCCCTTGAAGAATCCAAACTGTGATTATGCCCTGATTGATTAGCTCTATAATATGTCTTTCCATGGCTTTGTATATAAGGCTGGTCTGACGTATGGATCTGTAACTGCCTGGATCTGTGGAAGGTCCTCCCTTATGCAGAGGAATGACTGTAGCTGTTCTCCATTCACTTAGTACAAAACGTGTATGGAGGATGAAATTGAACATTGTTGTCAGGGTTATGGCTAAATCATGCTTCATGCTATTTAAGATGCATCCAGGAATATAGTCAGGACCAATCAATGTAGTATTTTTAGCTCTTGGTAGCACTTTTAAGACTTGGTCTTGTATGATAGCCACAGGTGAGACAGTTTCAGGTATATTTTGAGAGACAGATGGTGGGGAGATGGGGGAGGTAAAGTTAGAGCTAAATTTATCAGCTAGTAGGTTGACTATATCTTCAGCCTCAATGTAGGTAACATTATTCATAATCATCTCAGCACATTGCTGCATTGTGCCTTCTTAGTTTGCAACCATATGCCTTGTGATTGTCTTTGGCTTGGGTAGCTATTTTTGCCTCATACTTGACTTTAGTAGATTTTATTAAGCTCCTGATTCTGGGAATTACTCTTCTTACATTAGGTCAAAATTATTTTCATTTTATTGTAAAGCTTGTTGATGTAATGGTTCCACCACATGAGTTTGTTTCTGAGGTTTGCCCTACACTTGTTCATATGGGGTACAGCTGCATCTGTGTAGTTGTTTACATGTTGGTATATTGTGGTGGTGTACATTTCTGTGTATTCAGTGTAGATAACTGGGTTTGCTGGGGATTTTAAGCTACCAATGTATCACTTAGGAGTAGGTAGTTTGTCTTAAAAGAAATTTCTAAAGGTACCTTGGGTGAAAGGGATCTCTGATTTCAGTTTTATTTTGGAGGAAACTGCTTTATGATCAGACCTTACAAGTGATGAAGATATGCAAGGGATGGTGCAAGATGCTCCAATATTAGTAAGGACAAGACCCACGATATTATTCTCCTAGTGGGTAATCTGACTAATTGTTCCACATCGTTTGTATTGACAAAGTCCAGAAATCTCTGTGCTTGTGCACTAGTGGTGGTGTAGGTTTCCCATTCTATAGATGGATAGTTTCGATCACCTAGGAAAATGCTATTGGGTGTATAATGCTGAATGATTCTAGTTCCTGTAGATAGGCATTGTGGCTTTCTTTTGTCATAAAGGGAGTTCTAAAGATAGTTAATATATGGTACAGGACCTTTCTGATGGTTATTTGGACAGGAAAGAGCTCTTGGATATGTCGAAAGACTTTGGTACACTGCCATACTTTAAGATTATTTTCTTACTGAAAGATAGTAATATTATCATGTATGTAGTTAAATGGATTAACAACTGGGTGTCATGGAGGAGATGTAGGGTAAAGATCTGTCATACATTTTCTGATGAGGGGGACTTAACCACGGGCTTACCCAAAGGCTCAGTTTTGGGTCCAGTTTTATTTGGGATTTTTATGACTAGTTTTTCATAAAATATTAATGGATAGAAGTATAGATAAACAGATGACATAAAAGTTGGATCTGTGATCCCTAGGTTTAACTGATAATTTTTCTCTAGTCATATCTAGATTATTTATTTGGGTGGATCACAGAGAATGGTATGAAATTTAATGTTAAAAATATGTGTTATGCATTTTCAGGAAGTAAACCCTAAATATTTATATGCTTTGGATAACATTATTCAAGAGGTTAATGTTGCAAAGGACTTAGTAATTAAAATTAAAAACTCTTTAAGTTTTGGTCCTCATGTGCTTGATATTGTTAGAAGATGTGTTTTCCGCTACAACTGACTTTTATGATTATTTGTTTTTAAAATGCATAGTAGTTTTTTGTTTGACTCACAGGGTAATAATTTTATGCTTATTTGTTTTTACTAGTTTTATTTTAGTCAGTTACTTGCTCCTTTTCCTGGGTTAATTCTGTGTACTATATGTTTTAGCTGAGCCAATTGGGACCTTACCATTCTATTTTTTTTTTTTTTGGTGGGGAACATTAATTTAACTTCTGAGCTTGCGTTTCCACAAACATTTACTTTTTAATTTTTCATAATCCTTGCATTCAGTTGCTTTCATGTTTATGACTGCTCAGATGACATCCCTTATACTGTTCTAGCATGTCGAGTGGTAGATTACTGGCGTCCTCTCCAGTTCAGCTGGTTAATCTGGGTATCTTGAGACAATGCTACAATTGTCTCATGTACAAAGACAACCCTCTCCTCCTCCCAACAAACACAAATACATGTGAGAGATGCAACTATATAGCCAAACTGGAGGCTGAACTCTCTCAACTCAGGGCTGGCATGACCAGACAGGAGGAGATGGTAATCACACACACAACAAACCCAGTTCCACATAGACCTACCACAACTGCAAACCAAACACATAAAAACACAAAGACATACTCAGAGGCTCTAATAAAAAACTTACCAAAACAACAGAGGCTCTCAAAGCAGACATCCAAAAATCCACCACCTCAAAACAAAACACATGCAACACATACTTCAATAAATCAGTGTGTCAACCAATCACAGCCCTTAAGGCCAAACACCATGCCTGATACACTAGTAATAGGTGACTCTATAGTCAGACACACTGATGTCCCGCTTACCAGGCTGAACAAGGAGAGGGTGACTGTGAGCTGCCTATCGGGAGCTAGGATCCGCCACATAACACATGCACTCAGGTCACTCCAAAGCAAGTACAAATATGACTCCGTCATTGTCCATGCTAGCATGAATGACCTGAGACATACCTCCCTGGACTACATGAAAAGAGACATAGATGAGCTCTCTGATTATGTAGCCCAGGCTGGTATGACCCTGACCCTGAGCAGCATCTTAACCTCACCAAGAATGATGCCACAATACAAAGACAAGATGATCAGCTTTAATAATTGGCTCAAGTACTGGTGTAATTCTAAGGGGATCCAATGTCTGTCTGCCTGGGATGACATGTTGGACAAGCCACGCTCCTTCGCAAGGGATGGCTTACACCTGTCACCACTGGGCTTCCGGATATTGGCTAAGGCTCTTGCCACCCCCATAGTGCCTTTTTTAGGCAAGGCTCAAAAGACAAACCCACCTCCTTAGAAAACAAAAATGGAAAAAAAATAAGGGTAATGCTGCTCAATGCCAGAAGTCTAAATCTCAAGATGCAGGCACTCGATGCACTCCTCAGTATGGAGAACATCGATGTCTGTGCAGTAACTGAAACCTGGTTCAAGGCTCCTGAGAGCACCCCAGCGCTACAAGACTATACCTCGTATCATGCTTTTCGGCCCCAAAACCCGGGCCGAACCACAAAGGGAGGGGGAGTGTCCATATTCATCAAGGACACCCACACCTCCAGGTTAATAGCAACACATGAAGCATCAGAGACCATACAGGTGCAACTAACCATAGGCAAAACTGCTATACAACTGGTAGCATGTTACAGACCACCCTCCCATTCTCAGGAACCCCACTCAGCCTTCCTGAAGACATTGGAGGATATGAATGTATCACAAAATACCATCATACTGGGAGACTTCAACTACCCAAACATAGATTGGGTACATTATTCTAGCCCTAACACCCTAGCCCAAAGGTTCCTGGAATTCATAAATTCAAATGCACTGGAACAACTAGTCACCTCTCCCACTAGGGGAGATAATATACTAGACCTGATCATCACAAACATGGGGATAAAATGCTCCACACCGGAGGTATACCCCTCACTAGTGAGATCTGACCACAAACTAATCACCCTGGATATACATATCCCACCTCCACCCCCAGCACAAAAGACCACAGTGAAAAACTTCTCAAAAGCAGACTTCACTCTTCTTAAGACTGAGATGGTATCCTTTAAGCACACTGGGCCAGTGGATACCACAGCCCACAATGCCGAATCCTTCACAAATGCTTTCTATGGACATCTCCAAGAATGCATGGATCATGCAATCCCAAATAAATCCAAGTCCCTCTCCACCAAAGGCAAGCGTCCTGTCTGGTGGACCTCAGCCATTAACAAATTGTATAACAAAAGAAGGAAGCTACTGCACGACAGAGCAAAATCCCATAAAGGGAAGACATCTCTGATCAACATTAGCAGAAAACTACGTTCTCTCATAAAAACATCCAAGGCCAACTTTGAGAGAAAAATCGCTAAGGACACTAAAGATAACCACAAAGCCTTCTTCAGCTATGTTAGAAACCTGGGCGGAAACCCTCAGATATGCTCAGAGTTAGTTCACAACAACAAAAAATACACTGAACCCACAGATATTGCCAACATTCTGGCTGACAGGTTCAGTGCAAATTTCTCCCCTCCCTCACCCCCAAAAGAAGAAATACTTATCCCAGCTGAATGTAATCTCCCTGTCATCTCAGATGTCCAAGTGAGAACCGCCCTCAACAAAGCTAAAAACACAGCAATCAATGGGACCTGACGGTATCCCGGGTTGCGTGCTACCTGAACTCCAAGAGGAGCTAAACCCGCATATAAAAATGCTATTTAACCTTAGCCTTACTACAGGATATGTACCTGAACACTGGCGTACAGCAACAGTGGCCCCACTCCACAAAGGGCGTACCTCTACAGACCCTGGGAACTACCGCCCCATAAGCTTAACCAGCCTGATCTGCAAAGCTATGGAAAGAATCATTATGGAACTCATAAACAGAGACATAGGGGACCTACAGACACTTGACCCCACCCAGTTCGGCTTTGTAAAGGGCAGATCCTGCCTTTTGAACCTGGTTGACTTTTTTGAAACAGTCACTAGAGCCATTGATGAGGGCAAAGCAGTCCATACAGCCTACCTGGACTTGGCTAAGGCCTTTGACACAATACCACACTCAGGCTTCATAGATAAGCTCAACAGCTTAAATGTAAACCCTTATGTCACTAGATGGGTTGCAAACTGGCTAAAGGACAGAACCCATAAAGTTAAAATCGCTGGAGCAATGTCAGACTCAAAGCCAGTCACAAGTGGTGTCCCACAGGGATCTGTCCTGGGACCCCTCTTGTTCGGCATTTATTTCTCAGATGTTAAAGCAAACATGGGAGGGTTGTGGCTGACAAAGTTCGCAGATGACTGCAAACTAGGCGCCATAGTCGATACACCAGCGGACACATACATCCTACAAAAAGGCCTCACAGAAAAGGACAACTGGTGCCAGAGTCACGGCCTTAAACTAAATGCCAAAAAATGTATAGTCATCCCCTTTGAGAAAAACAAAGTACCCACAAATTATCACATAGACAGCAACCCACTGAGTACGGAAAAAGTAATCAGAGACCTAGGGACCCAAGTCGACAGCGAACTCTCATTTGACACCCACGTTGCCAAAGTGGTTAGAAAAACGTTCTACCTTGCACACCTCATCATGAAGGGATTCACATCCAGATCCAAGGATGTCATTGTACCCCTATACTCCTCCCTCATCAGACCCATGATTGAGTACAATGCCCCATTTGGTATGTACCTCACCCGGCATTTGCAACAGCTGGAGAGACCACAAAAGTACCTCACCAAGAGGATCAAGGGTCTCCAACATATGTCTTATTCTGCCAGACTAAAGAAACTTCAGCTCTATTCAGTAGCATACCGCCTACTCAGAGGTGATCTCTGCCTGACGTACAAGGCCATGTCCAATCAGGATCTGATGGACATGCTCCACCTCAAAAAATCCAAATCCATCAGGACCATGAGAGCTAAAGACTTAAACCTCGGCACAAGTATGAATAGGACATGCTGGAGGGATAGATTCATAACCCAGAGGCTTCCCATGCTTTGGAACAAGATCCCGGTTCATGTTAGGCAGAGCCCCTCGCTGACTCTCTTCAAGAGAAATCTTGATGAGTGGATGGGAGATCATAAGTTTACCCCAGGGGTCACATCTGTGTCACTGCTAGACAGGGGCACAGTAAACTAATTCCATTATATAAGGGGAGCTTCATTGTGTCACTACTAGACAGAGGCACAGTATTCTAAATTTATTCTGTGCATTTTTGTACCATTTCATGGGGTGGCAAAAGCCACATCACTATGGCAAGGCTTACAAATGCCCCAGGGCAGATAGCCTAGTACTAAACTATGAAACTATGAAATTATGAAAGGATTTCAGGCTATAAAACTAATGTGAAAATGTGCCTGCATTCTTCACCAATTTGAAAAATGAATGCAGCTGAAACCAGAGGGTTTATATAAACAGTTTTATTTATGCAATGAAACTTAAAGGTTGGATCCTCCTAAATAAAACTGACATCTGTGGTCTTTAACAGAAAGCAAACCATACTCCCTTTAGAATACCCAAGCATTAAACACAACCGTAAATGTCTGGCTCTGGTGTTCTCTGGGTAAACAGATGCCAGGAATATCTCTGGTAAGCTGTCTTGTAGTTAAATGTCTCTTCTCCAGAGCTGTTGCTGTAGGCTTCCAGCCTTCTTTTCCAAAGGTGGTAAGTTTCTCTTTCTCTCTCTCTCTCTCTCTCTCTCTCTGTCTTTTTCTATTTAAGTTGCGCTAACACAGATTTTTATTTTTATATATCTTTGCTGACACCTGGATATGATCATCAGATTAATTTTATTTTCTTAAAGCAATACCTTTTACAGACTAAATGTATGCAATGTAAACATCAGTCCTTTTACATTTTTCATACATCTTTTGGTTTAAAAACAATACCACCAAAATTATTTCACTTCAAAAAAATGTACACACTTTACTGGGGCAAACCCCCATACAGTGTTACAGTATATGTGAGTATAGTATAATATTTTGGTATGCACAGACCCTAATTTCCTAAGTAAGAGGAATGATATATATATATATATATATATATATATATATATATATATATATATATATATATATATAGTTATAGGCAGGAGCGGCCTTAGGCCAACTGGTGCCCTAGGCAAAAGGGCTCCACTGCACCCCCCACCACACCACCCGGTGTCCCCATCCTGGTCTACCTACACCAAATAAACATTGAAAAGTGCCCCTGCTACAGTTACGCCCTAGGCAACTGCCTAGTTGGCCTATGCCTAAGGCCGGCTATGGTTATAGGTGAACTGAATAGTAAGCATGCCTTCAAAATAAAACGGAGTTCCCAATAAGTGTATTACCATATACTGTGACCTTGTGAGTTGACCATTTAAGTAACAGTCCTTGATAAGTGTACATTATGTATTATTCCTCTTCTTTTAGATATCCTGGCAATGTGTATACTCACACATATTTGATTATCAGAGTAGCATTTTCAGAGCTGAGAGGAAGTGATAAACAGACTGAAGGATACCAGGCTTCAAACAAACATATGTGTTTTTATTGCATCATATATGCAACACTTGGGACAGATAGCACATGTGCTTTTTAGGTCCAGTAGAAACCAAAATGAAAGCTATAGTGGGGGCACCCTGCTCTACATTTATTGCTAAGCTATAAACATATTTGGGTGTATTGAATTTTTAATTACAGATTTGATCAAGTCTGATAACTTTATTGTACTCATGATATCATTGGTTACACAATAATTCTGTATGGAGTGGGAAGAACAGAGAAAAGACTTGCAGAAGTCTGTAAATTTGCTACAATCTGCTGATGCACTTGTTCATAATTCATCTGAACGAAACATGTTTTTCTTGTTCTTCATTTTATTGCATAGAGTCAACGCCTTTTTAACAAGATGCTTAATGGTAGTGAAACTCCCCCCCTTGATATTATGTCTCATTAATCGATATCTGCTTAATAAAAGTATTCACAAATCTTCAAGAAAAGATTAGACATTACTTTTGGAGTTAAGTGATTTTATAAATATTTATATTGTTGTGTTTTTACCATATACAGCGATTACAAATCTGCGGTTACCTTGTTTAATGAAATGAAGCCTGTTTAGCAAATGGGTTAATTGAAATTAAAGTGGTATGCAGTAATACTGACAGCATACAATTATTAAATTATTTATAATGTGGGCAGGTGTATTGCTACTATTAACATACTGAATAGATTATCTCCTCTAGAAGCTCTTTCAGACTTGGAGTCACCTGAATAGATATTATGTGCAATGGGGACTGTAATAGTGCACACGGCATAAATTCAACAATGGACCTCTAAGAAAAGGTACATGCCATACTCTGTCAGAAGACTAACCTTAATTCTCTAAGATGGTCGTGTATTGTGGAGATCTTGAATTATATATAATTATTTTATAAAATAATTCATGACTACTTAAAATTCTTAAAATGTTACATCAAGCTAAGGTTCCTGTGTGCAAAGTTGTATATGTAAAGTGAAACTGACTCTGTTTATGATACATATATTGTGATACTGTCAGTCATTATGTTGCAATACAATTCTTTATTTTGATTCACCTATATTGAAACTTACTGATCATGTAATAATTATTTACTAGGCAATGGTCTAACTTGAAAAGGGCTATTGAGCAGTGCATTTAGCCAGTCAACAAATGTAAAATGCAAAAAAAAAAAAAAGAATAAATATCATGGAATGTCCAGATTGAAGGCTTAGTTAGATTATACATGTGTTACTTTGCATGAACCAGGATATAGAAAAGGAAGTAAAGATGTCCAGTGACTGTCAAACAACCATTAAAGCACTACAGAATGCATCTATACTTCCATAAAAAATTCTTGAAAAGGCATGATCTAATGTACATATTAATTATGCTGGTCCTTACTTGGAGAAATGTTTTTGGTTTTGACAGATAACTGAGTCAGAGGGGATTGATGTGTATGTCACTAAATTATTCTGTTTCTTAAGGAACTATTAAAAAAGAAGACGATATTTTGGCATATTTGGTATTCCAGAAATAACAATTTCTAGTACTGAATCTTGTTGTAGCAGTCAGGAGACTGTAAACCATATGAAGGAAATGGAATTCATTGTATGTACAGACTTTGTAGAAATAGATGAGGAGAAATGAAAGGTGAAACTGTGAAGGCAAATTTGTTTTTCTTTTTTCTGGATGATTTTTTCCATTTGCCTGCTGACTGTCAAGCCCCACTTGTCTAATTAACTTCCTAGCTTTGGGAAGTTCCCATATCCACTTGGGTAAGAGCTGCCCAGAATGACCACTATCACCAGACATTGGAGAAATTGTGCTTTCCTTGGAATCCTGGCAATGTGAACATTTGTGTAAGTTCACAGCCCTGCATTAGATAGGGGGGGGGACTGGCTACCTGCTTCAACATGGAAAATGATAATACCTTCCCCACATGACTGCATGTTCTATTGCACTTGTTATTGAGCGTTACCACCAAGTGGCAGCTTGATCAGCTGAAAGCCCGTCCTCCAGGATACCTACTGCTGTCCTGTCTGTCCTTGAAAGGACTGTGGATAGGTGCGTCTTGCTCCCCTTTTCATTAAGTCCTAGATAAACATCCCACTTCACACCTTACAACTTGCAGACATCTAAAATAGATGCAAAGGCTCTTGGAAAATAAGTACATCCAGCCAAAATGTTGGCTGCCTAAATAGCATACAGGAAAAACACCAAACCAGCACTAGTAATCCAAAAAAGCAGGGCAAAAAAGATTTCCACACTCCAAAATGCTTTAATTCCACATAGTACGCTAAAAACTGCTTCAGCCAAACGCAGTACATAAAAAAGCAACACAGCAGTTAGAAATAATCCAGAGAGATAAGTGCTTTCATTCCATTGACATATAAAAAGGAACTTCATCAGATAAATGAACAAACTGCCATTAAGCTTCTTAAATACTCCTAAACCAAGCACAGCAAAAATTCAGAACATGCCCTTTTTGCATGGAATAGCCTAACAAAAGCAAGCGTAGTAAAAAGGCATAGTAAAAGAAACCCCCCCTTCTTTTCATTCATAAAAATAATGTAACAATGTTATACACAATAGTAACATTCTAAGGCTAAAATTAAAAAAAAAAATATATATATATATATATATATATATATATACATGTGTATATATATATATATATATATATATATATATATATATATATATATATATATATATATATATACATGTATATATATATATATATATATATATATATATATATATATACACATACATTCTATCTGTTTACAGCTCTTAATTTAAGCAGACATTTTATATTTTCTGCATCATTTAACTCTGGCCAGAATCGTGCATTTAAGCAAAGCTGCCAAAGCAATTCCATTTAACTCTGGCCAGAATCGTGCATTTAAGCGAAGCTGCCAAAGCAATTCTGCTTTCTCAAGTAAAAGGGGCCAGGCATTTCCACGTTCTGACATAATTAATGTTTGTAAAACAACAAATTTGAAAACATGCCCAGGACTAGCAATAATTTGTCTTGCTAAAGCATTTGTTTCTTTCCCTAAACGAATGTCACAAAGGTGCTCACTCATTCTGTTTTTTAATTTGCGTTCTGATTTCCCTACATAGAAACATGAACATTGAGAACAAATAGCACAATACACTATCTTACTAGTATTACAATTAGGTCTACCCTTTATGCTCACCTTATATTTATTAATGAATATTTCACTAGTTTCAAGAATATAGTGACAAAATACACATGAAACACATTTGTGCATACAACCTATTTTACAACTAGGCACAATGTGTTTAAAGGCTGACTTTAAATGTTGTCCTTTTTCCCCCACCCAAATGGTCCCTTAAGGTGTTTTCTTTCCGCAAAATTTCCTAGTTGTTATATAGAATATTCCTAATCATATAGCTGTCACTGCTAAATGTGGTAAGGAAAACATGAGAAAAACTTGTATTATTGTTATTATTACTAATTGTTTCATCATTACCATGTATAATAGGAATATTAACATTATTATTATCCATTGATGAAACACAATAAACTGCTTCAGTCAAATCATTAGGGACCATTCTATTATACTTATCACCCAAAATGGGTCTAAAATACCTCCTAGCTCTTTTTTCAATAACTTCCTGACTTACTTCATTAACCATCAAGTCAGGATACCCTCTATGTAAGAACATGTTTTTCATTTTGCCAACCGCATTTAAAAATGATGACCAAGTAGTAACCATCCTCACCGCTCTAACAAATTGTCCTTTGACAACTGCTTCCTTTTTGTGTATAAGGATGGTTACTACTAAAGTGTAAGAAGGTATTAGAATATATCAATTTCTGATAAATTCTGGCTACAAATCTATTATTAAAGATGTCCTTAATTATAAGAACATCAAAGTAGGCTATCTGGTCTGTATTAACAGTATGGGTAAATATCAAAAAAGGTGTAGTGTTATTGATGTATTCAATAAAATCAACAACAGCTGTACTGGGGTCCTTCCATAAAATAAAAATATCATCCAAAAAGCAGGCATATGACGCACAGTAGGTGTACCAATCAGATGGAAAAAGAAATCTTCTCTCCCACTCAAGCATCACTATGTTGGCATATAAACCACCACATGAGGACATATAGCTACACCCTCTTTCTGACGGTATAGTTCCTTATTAAACAGAATAAAATTTGACTTTAACACCATATCTAATAGTTGTTCAAAGGTGTTAATCTGCTGTTGCCCTATACCCTTAAGCCTAAGGTATTCACAGAACCAGTCTTTACCAACAACAAGGGATATGACTGAATACAGATCTTTGACATCAATGGTAATAAACAAGTAATCTGAATCAAAAATTACTGTGTCCAATCTCCTTAAAAAATCCCATGAATCTAAACACAAATGTGACTCATTCCTAACTATGTCTTTTAATTTTGTGTCCAGGAATTTAGCTAGTGGGTGAGTGATAGACCCTCTAGCATCTACTATTGGTCGCACAGGGGGCTGGCTCAGGTCTTTATGAATTTTTGGTAAACCAAAATTTGTAGGTGTAACTGGGTATGACACAGACAAGTAGTTATATTCATCCATGGAAATAGACCCATCAATAAAGAGATCGTGCAAGAAACTTCTAATTCTAGAATATGTGGTATTAAGCTCATTCAGTAAACTATGATCATATGTTCCACTGTCCAAGATATTTTCATCTTACTATTATAATCATTTACGTTCATAATAACCAGCCCCCCTCCCTTATCAGGTTTCATGAATCGGATGCCATCTGATGACAAAAACAGGTCTAAATTCAATTTCTCATATTCAGATAAATTGTTTTTACTTCGCTTATTAACTGACTGAGCTAAATGTTCTGATTTAGAGCAAATAGACCTGATGTCCAATTCACACATACATTCAAAAAGCTCCAAAGAAGGATGGGAGGGGGGGGGGGTTAAATGTACTAGAAACTGTTAAACTATTATTTGACGAGAATATTTGTGAACCATTAAGTTCAGATTTAATTTACACAAATAAAGTTTAAAATCAAGCAACACTTGCACCAGGTTAGTACTTTTGCAGGGAATAAAAGACAAACCTTTAGCTAACGGATCACACATGTCAGTATCAATGACAACCGAAGAAAAATTATAAATTTTAAAATCACTAAGGGAATTTTCCACAATATTTAAAACTGGTGCTGCATATGAGAAGTCTTTAGTAGGCAAACGTTGGACAGTCATCTCCTCCCTCCCAGGATCCTCGGTTGTTCCCTCTGAATTGATTGGACCCCCTCTGATATTGGTGGTGTCCCTGTTGTCTCGAAGCATTCCAGTTCATGTTCGATCTTTGCTGGTTAATCAGGGTGGGAAATTGTTGTTGCCTAAAAATCATTCTCAAGTTCATTCTTTACATCAGCATCCACCATGACAGCCAAATCAGGCTGTTCTCTCATCTCAGAGGCAAAATATGTTCTTCAATTCCACACTTGTGAGTGTGGTGGTGGAGGATAGGTGGGGTTACTTCTATATTCCTCTATGTTCCTTGCTAGTTTTTTAAGTTTCCTGTTCTTAATGGTTGTCATCTGTTCATCTATCGAATGCAAAATACGAGCATATTCATATTTATTGTCATTAAAAGTGACATCTTGTAAGATAATTTGGTCTAAACGTAGAGTGTCTTTAGTGAAGGACTCAACCAGTTCTGTATTGTGTTTAATCACCAACTCCTTATATTCAAAGCCATGCCTATTGTATAATTGTAGGAGTTGGTTGTAAAAGTTGGAATTAGGAAGCAGACCCACAGGAAAACGCCAGAGTCTATGACCTTTAGGTACTACTTTCATTTTAATACATTCCTTAAAGTAATTAGTATCCATCTGTTTTTTTTTCAAACTACGGTCCAGTTCAGCAAGTTTCTCATTAAGAGAGCTATTACTAGCAGCAGCAACATTATTCAGATAACCATTAGCATTGAGCCATTCACTGAGTGAAGGAACACCATTTAATATATTAAATGGCCCATTTGTCCGCCCATTAAAAGTATTATTAACTCTCCCTCACCTTGTATAAAAGCATTTGTTGTAATTTCACTAGAAACAAGTTCATTAGGTGAAGAAACGCCATTAGAAGCTCCTGTAGAAGCCAAAACTTCAGAGGGTGTGCCCAAAACATGATTTGTACTAAGATGAGATAAAGAAAGCTGTTTTTGTCTATAAAAAAGGACAAAATTTAAAGTCAGCCTTTGAACACATTGTGCCTAGTTGTAAAATAGGTTGTATCCACAAATGTGGTGCATGTGTATTTTGTCACTATATTCTTGAAACTAATGAAATATTCATTAATAAATATAAGGTGAGCATAAAGGGCAGACCTAATTGTAATACTAGTAAGATAGTGTATTGTGCTATTTGTTCTCATTTTTCATGTTTCTATGTAGGGAAATCTGAACACAATGCTTGCTTTTGTCAGGCTATTCCATGCAAAAAGGGCATGTTCTGAATTTTTGCCGTGCTTGGTTTAGGAGTATTTAAGAAGCTTAATGGCAATTTGTTCATTTATCTGATGAATTTCCTTTTTATATGTCAGTGGAACGAAAGCGCTTATTACTCTGGATTATTTCTAACTGCTGTGTTGCTTTTTATGTACTGCATTTGGCTGAAGCAGTTTTTAGCTGTACTATGTGGAATTAAAGCATTTTGGAGTGTGGAAGCCTTTTTTTGCCCTGCTTTTTTGGATGCCTAATTAACATAAAAGCTGCAAATAGAGTAGCACATAACCCCACCCACTTCATACAGGATTGTGGAATACTAGTCAGAAGCATGGGTTTAAAAAATTGACAGCAAGAAAAATAATGCAAAAATATATTATCAAAGATACAGTGTGAACTCTATAGACTTTAATGAATAGTATTGCAAAAATTAACTTTGCAATTTTTTTTTTATTTTTATTTCTGAAAAATGGAAATACAGCATGTGGGTCTTCCTTATTTTAAATTATGAGTATCACTAGGGTCAGCAGAATGACACATGGAGAGATGAAGCCCCGGCTGCAGTCCAGACGACGTGAGTTGGGGGGCATCCATGTGAACACACATGAGTTATCTTCAGTGGAGGACAGGGAAATAAAGGAAGGGTCTATATTATAAAACCAAAAGCTCTAAACAGTGAATACATTTACATTGATACATAAAGAGTGATGTACAATAATGGCAAAACACGCATTCACCGAAAGTGTAAACACCAAATGTATTTGTTTAGCCAGCACCGTGATCCTGGGGATAAGGAAATATATCCTTTTTCCCACTATGGTGCAATCTCAAAGTTGGTATATTTAAGTAGCTGGGGTGTAGGGGTGCAGCCCCCCACATGTGGGGTGCAGGAGGCAAGCCACCCTGCAGAAGTGTGTTATTTTACTTTTATTTAGTTAATTTCAGTATACCTGCATGGTGCTGTTGGTTCAACAAACACGTTTGGTGTTTTGAATTTTGCTGAGTACGTGTTTCGCTGTTATTGTATCTTTATGTGTCGATGTAAATGTGTTCACTGGTAGAGCTTTTGGGTTTATAATATAGATGCACAAAGATAGGCATTTATCTTAAAGGAGACAGGGCACTGAATGAGTCCTTGCAGAGGCAGGACAATAAGTTAGCATGCCCATTGCACATTCACTCTAAAAGTATATGTGCATTTAGAGTAGTGAACTTAGGGCATAAAACATTTCTCATCTGCAATGTGACACTGCCTCTAAGTGTCTCCATCTCCTCACAGGCTCCAAACATGGGTTGGACAAAAGCCCAGAGGAGGCTTGTTAGATATGATAGACCCAGTGAACAAAGAGAAGCTGTAAAAGGCAACTGAGGGTCAGCAGTAGAGGGGAGGGGGAGAAAATTACCAGTGACACCCATAAGTTGGTCATGTAATCTGCTATCCAGTATACTAATCAGCTTCAAAACTGTAAGTGACGTGGGGATCAGAAAATCACATTTAAGGATAAATCAACTCTGAAAATAGATATACCTCTGAAACTGGTACAGTTAAGAGGTCTGAACCCATCCTCCACTGTCAGCTCCATCAAGCACCCAGTCTGATAACCAAATTCAGATTGCCTGAACCATATCTTGGGTTTTAACCCTCTGCACCACAAGTAAGGACTTGTGAAGATAAAAATGGTATTGATTATATTTAACAGCAGATTATCAAGAGTATATAGCAGGACAGTATTAATGTTTTGGGGCTGTCAACAAGTTTCAATTTGTGCTACCTACTATTGACTGTATTGTCATACTACACCAATAGCCTCTACTTCTAACATCCCCATCCACCATTACCTACTTTCATTCAGTACTCACCTCAATCAAAAGCCCCACTTTCTATAACTTCATCCATTTAACAGAAATCCCTTTTTTTTCTAAACTGACTGGCTCTTTTTTTCCATTTCTACAGACCAAACATGTGTCCTTACTTTAGGCCACAGTGACAAAAGCAAATTTCTGTGTTAAACTTCACAGGCACAGGTTGACCTTTAGTCATTATTCAGAGAAGCCGACTTTTTGTTGCAGTGTTGTTACAAATGTTATTGTACACAATCCAAAACACCGTAGGACCGCAGCACGAGCCAGGCTTGATCCAGATATATGACAGCTTCATCCAAATAATCATAAAATATAAAACTCTATTAAAAGGTAAGTGCTTTCACAAAGATGCTTTTTCAGAACATAAAACAAAAGGAGAACTGATGCAATTATATAGCAAAACCTAAAACAAATTAGGCTAATTATCCAATTTACTATTGATTGGTTCAGCATCTCAAATATTAATCTTAAAGAGAACATATTCTCAGCAATATAGTAGGCTAATAACACTCTAACGTACTCCCTTCATCTTTAGGAAGGGGTACAGGGAAAAACGATCATTTATACCTTTTCCACAGTCAGCCCTGCGTCTTATAATCCACTTGGCCTCTACTGATTCAGTGTAGGTTTTAATGTCACCTAACCTATCTGTGGGAACCATAATGTCTATAACCATAAACTTAAAAATATGAAGGTGGCTCTTTTCTTTAACATATTTGGCCAGGGCATTATTCAGACAACTTGTTCTAATGTTGTATAAGTGCTCTCTTATGCGATGTTTAAGAGATCTATTGGTCTTCCCTAAATAGAATGCTTGACATTCCTCAGAAGTGGCTAAATAAACAACATTGTCAGTATTACAATCTGCTGATACAAAAAATTTAAAAACACATCTAGTGTCTGGATGCTTAAATTGAGAAGTTTTATTAATATGCATGCAATAATTACATTGCCTGCAAGGGACAGTGCCTATAGCCCCATCTTGGTCAATTATTTCTGTACTCTTAGGGTAACACAACATCCTCTTAATATTTCTCTTATTTTTAAAACAGAATGAAGGTGTATCACCAATTATATCCCTGATCTTGGATTCTGCTGTCAAAATATGCCAATTTCTGCAAATAATTTGGGTTATATTCTTGCATTCAGTGTTATAGTGTAACATCATGGACAAAGGACGTCTAACTATATCACTCTTGTTGTTTCAGTGACATCAGCCTGGTCGGAGAAATAGGACTTAGCAGTTCTATTTCTCATCTCAACCACTTCTCGAAGAGGAATGTCCAAGTCTCTATCCATATAACCTCTATCCTTGAACTTCATTTGTAAATTCTTTAACTCTATCTGAAAATCAGTATCCGAAACATGCAATCTTGAAAGTTGCATTCCCTGTCCTTTGGCTATATTACGAAAATTGTGCGAACGATGCATACTTTTCCTATGTAGGGAAGTATTCGGAGCACAAGGTTTCCTATAATCCCCCATCTTAACAGACCCATCATCTGTTTTCCATGTATAAATGTCAAGAAAACTGATCTTAACTGATGAATAACGTATCGTAAACTTAAGGAACAACTCTGTATAGTTAACATAATCAAAAATTATAAGTAAATCTTCAGACGTCCCTTTCCATATGAAGAAAAGGTCATCAACAAATCTATGGTAAAACAAAATATTATCACTGAAATCTGCATCAGATGTAACATATTTATTCTCCCAATGAGCCATTACCATGTTGGCGTAGCTATTGGCAATGGAGGTGCCCATAATCTTTCTGCAAATAATAACATGAATCAAACAAGAACACACTGTTCTCTAAAATAAGTTCCATAAATAAACAAAGTAAAGCTATAAACTTGCTATCATAGTCACTACAAGATGTTAAATAGGCCTTCATACTATCTATACCATACTGATTCGGTATAACAGTAAATAGAGACTGAACATCCATGGTAATGAACAGAACAGGATAAACAGGCCAGTGTAGCTGTGTAAACTGAAATAAAGCCTGTAAAAATTGCTTAGTATCTCTTAATATATACATGTTTCTATCTATAAGTGGTCGAAGATAGTTCTCCACATATTCTGAAAAAGTTTCAGTAGACCAATTACGGTCTGAAACAATGGGTCTAAAAGGGAGGGGGTTATGAGGATACTTATGTATCTTGGGAAGCCCTTGTATTGTAGGAATAAGGGGGTTAGTCACATACAAATACTTATACAAATCCAAGGTGATAATTCTTCTCATCAAACACTCATTCAATGTCATTAAAATCCTGTTCTGTATTCGAACAATAAAATTACAATCTATAACAGAATACACTGAGTCATCACTTGACATTGTTTTCATTGACTGAAAATAAAAGGGTTTGTCCATAATCATAATCAAACCACCTTTATCAGCTGGTCGTATAAAAATACTAGTGCCCTTTGCTAACTCACCAATGCCTTAAACTCACCCGGAGTTAAGTTCTTAAAATTTTCCCCATGTATTTAAAAATTCCCCCATGTATTTATCAGCAAACAAAGCATGTATATCGGCTTCACATAAGCATCCAAAAACTTCTAACATGGGATGAAGAGCAGGCTTGAACGTACTTTGCCGCTTAAACCGTGTGACATTGCTATCAATATCTGCCCCACCAAACATTAATTTAAGTGCTATATTCCTAATGAATAGCTTCATGTCCACTATTGTATCGCTCCGAATTTGACTTGTTTCATTCTGTAGCACTTACCGTTACAAAACCACTGATAATAGTTTTACTTCTTCATGCATCTTCACTAAGTGTACATTAGGAATATAAATATGAGTTTATGCAATGATTTAATTGAAAGTAGGAGAGAAAAATATTCCTAACCTATCATTGTTTATCTTGTCATGAAACTGCACTTTTTACCAATTTTATTTTTTTCTATCAATGAATGCCATCCTGAGGTGCACAAATCAACATAATTACGTTTTCTTGAAAAACTACTTCTTGCCCATAATGCATTATGCAGACATGAATAATGACATAATGCCTTATTATTTAAAGTCAGATCATAATTTCTTTCACTTAGAATGGAGTAGTGACAGATATTGTTAGGCAGGGCTGGATGGGAAGTCTTGCTATGCAAAATAAGAAACATTTCCACTCCTACAACATTAATTAATAAAAACTTCCCAAAAAGTGCCCATTTTTGGTGTCTAAACTTCTAAAAATGATTTCCTTTTTGGCATTCAACAGCTCCAGTTTCTTTTACTGCCTGGAACTGGCTGGCATGCAGAGAAATTGAAGGCAGGGAAATTGGCATGTGATTTAACTCTGCATGATTGGGAGATGCATAGCAGGTGAACCAAACCTTTGCAGCTCAGAAGAAGGGATTGACTGAACCTTTTATACATTCTACAGCAGCAACATCATTGGGGAGAACACAGTGATGGCAAGAAAGATGCACATTAACAGACAGGTGAATAATGTGTGGGACTAGAAGACTGAATTTCTCTCTGTTTTATTATTTATTGTACAGTAGCATTATGTGTGTGTGTGTGTGTGTGTGTGTGTGTGTGTGTGTGTGTGTGTGTGTGTGTGTGTGTGTGTGTGTGTGTGTGTGTAAAATACCCAAGTTATGGAGCTCTGCCTAGTAAAGTGACCTGCTCAAGGTCACACATAATCAAACCCTGTACCTTACCTACTGAAGGCAAGATCCTTAATTGCCACACTTCCATTAATTTGGAAACTCACTGAGGATTACAGTCATTCAATGCCAGACATTAGAGTTTCACTGTTTTTGTGGTTCAGAAAACACATGTTGAGGCAAAGCCTGCTGTTTTGTTAATTGATTTAATGTAGCCAGCTTTATCTTTCTCCAGTTTTGCAGAACATATTTGATTTTGCCTCATATTTATGCCCTGTCCTTCAGCAAATCACTTTATAGTAAACAAGAACATCATCATATGAGCCATATTCTCTGGATGTGATCCTTGGTTTCCTTATTGTTGACAGTGTGTTTATTAATTAGCTGTGAATAAACTGTTCAGCATGAAGTCTATGAGTTTAGTATTAACATTTTAATTATAGATTAGCTTTTAATTTAGCTTCTTTTTTGCAGGCACACAAGTGTAAAATGCAGTGGTTTGTCTAGTATGTAGTATAGATGAGTAAGGCTACGAGCAGTTAATGAGCTGCTTCCTGTGTTACATGGTTTGATTACGTCACCCATCATTTGTCTTCTATGAGATTTTGCCAAGTTATTTCACCAGGCAGTACTTCTGGACTGCTCCTGAAATGGGACATTTGTGTCTAGTGGGCTGAGTCAGGTTGTTAGCAAAAGCATTATATATTTGACTTTTAATTCTTGCAGCCTTCACATAGATGCAAATTAGTACTTTGGTATGTGCTACTTGAGTACAAATCTCTTGTAGTTTAATGGGTTGCCAGATAGCTTTTCACTAAGTGTGAGTTTTAAGAAAAGAGAAGTTCACTGTTTCTCATGCTAAGTCTATTTTCAGTGTAAGAGTGTTTTGTTTAGAAAATAATCTCAGTTTTTTCCTGTAAAATATGAAATAGAAGTTTAAAATGAAATCTAAATCTCTGTGATAATTGTAAATGTAAAATAGAAAATAGTATGTACACTGACAGATTTGAGCAGTATTTATGTTAACTTGGGGGAGAGTGTGCCAATTAATGGGATATTGGTATGGCTGGCAGAGCCCTGATTCACTATTCTGCCTAGGGTCCCATTTGTCCATGACCTGGCTTTGTTGACTCTGGAAATGTATGCAGCAGTGATACAGTATTATTAGCTATTCAAGTAAGTCAGACCTGTACTGAGTGATCTCAGAGGGAATAGATATTCTTGATAATACAGAAGACACAGCGAGGCCAAAAGAGAGATGTAGATATCCTGCAAGCATGTAAGTCCTCCTCCAAAACCCCTAGTATGTTATACACTGCAATATTTCTGATGTTTGTATGGCTTATGGGTTGTTGAACAAAAGCTGCTACAGCATTTATATTGTCTGCAATTGTTTTGTTTTATTTATGAATTAATCCATTAATAGGTTTGGCTTGTGTAATATAGTCTAAACATGTTGCATTTTAGTAATATGTTTTTTCAGTACCTTCTTTACAGCCTCCAGCAACTGCAAAGGGGTCGGCATTTGTAAAATCATATAGTCTGCATTACTTGGAGTGATGATCAGAACAATATATCTTTTGCATCCATTATGTAGTCATTCTTGCATATTACTGTGCAACAGTCTTCTCAACAAGAATGGATTGCAAATGATTTCTGTATTTATTTAAAAACTTTTACTCTGGCAGTAAGCACAGAGGACTAAAGGTCTCAGTTGTTAATTAGCTGCTTCTTGGTGCAAGGGCACAAGGTTTGAATTTTTCCAGCTTAATTAACCTACTGTGTGACATTGAGCAAGTCATTTAACCAAGCAGTACTTTGGAACAATTGGGAATTTGGGCTAGACTCCTAAGTGATCTCCAGGACTGCATGTCTAGTAAATTACAATGAACTTGTGGTCACTTTTTGCAGCCATCCCCTATTGCATCTCTGATTGAGTTTGGGGCATGTCATGTAAATATTATCAGCACATCATTTTTTTTAATGTAACATAGGTAATTTATTCATCAAGGGCAGCAGGCACTGCATTAGTAGCACTGAAATGCAAAGTTGTTTGACAGCAAGAGCCTCTACATTAGTAATAGTTCTCTTTAGTGTGGAATCATTCAGATGACTTTTACTTCTGCAGAAATTGTGCATATTGGCTTAACAAATTGTATCAGGTGGTTAATATTTGTTATGCATTCATAAATACTTTTCTGTTTAAATTGAGCTACATATGGCTGGATCTTATGATATTATGGTAGAGCTCTTTATACAATTTCATGTAATTTATAAAAAGTTACCAATAAAGTACACGTAATGTATTTATTCATAACAATAGGAGGTGTATACATAGTCAACCAAGTGGCTATAACTGCTGCTGAGAGGTTGGGGTGCTCTCTGTGGTTGAAAGTACCTTATGCTTTTATAATCCAGTGAGTTTTTGAAAAAAGTCCTTAATCTGGATTTACATGAGTAGTGTGTGTGTGTGTGTGTGTGTGTGTGTGTGTGTGTGTGCGTGTGTGCGTGTGTGCGTGTGTGTGTGTGTGTGTGTGTGTGTGTGTGTGTGTGTGTGTGTGTGTGTGTGTGTGTGTGTGTGTGTGTGTGTGTTGTAAGTTGGAATATTTTGGCTACTGTATGTTTGTGTGAACAAATTTGAAATATGTAACTTTGGCCATTATTATTGTTATTAATTCCTTTAACACAGACATCTGAGAAAGATGTATTCAATAATGTCGCTATATTTGCTGGGTTTACAGGATTTCTGTGGATAAAAATGATTGATCTTACTGTGCTGATAAACTTAAAAAGTCATTGCTCTGTCTTTGCAAGACTAGTTAATATTTGTGAAAAAGTAATGTCACTGTGGCCATTTTTATCACAATGAGACATGTGATGTGTACACAGCTGATAGAGTGGTCTTTATTGTTGATGGATATTGGTGGATTATAATGACAGCAGTCTGAGTGCCGTTTATAGGTGAAATCTTTTGAATGGGTACTTTTGTCCTTATCGGTTTATAGATTTTGCTTTACTATTTACTGGAAAAATGTTCAAAACTACAGATTTAAAACACACTCTAACAAGTGATGTTATAGTAATCAAGAAATGTACTTTTATACAATCAGGAAGGTGAGTCAAATAACACATTCCTTTATGCATAGTCCTAAAATGCGTGCAGGGGGGACCTGGTCTAAAAACAGCCTGGGGCCCAAGGTACACTTAATCCATCATTGTCCAGATGCATTTATTTATGCTAAGTCTAGTTTCCATGTGAGACTGTTTTGTTTTGTAAATGACCATCAGTGTTTTTTATATAAAATTTGAAATAAAAGCTTTAAAATAAATCCACACCTGTAATCACTGTAAAAGTAAAGAAGAAAATAGTGTGCATGTTGATAGGCTTGAGCAGTGTTTATGGTAACTGTGGAGATACAGCAAGTAATGGGATGCTAGAATGGCTGCAGAAGGGGCCCTATTCCATTACCTTGCCCTGGGCCCCATTTGACCATGATCCCAAGCCAGTATATATGTGATACTAAGCCAAACATAACCAAAGAACATTAAAAAAGCAGTAGTATTACCCAAATAAAAATCCTTTTGACCTGAGAAATTCAGCACTGATTGAACAGTGTTTTTCATACAGTAATTCTGGGGTCTATTTGCTTCCTTGAAGACATCCATCCAATTGACTAGCCCAAATGCAAAATTCACCCTTGTCCTTCAAACTGCATAACCTGGCCATAGCACTTAACACATGCTGGTTCATGTCCAAAATGATAAACTATCCTGTTAATCAGCCCAACACACAACCTAATTCATTAACCCTCAAAACCCTAATGAGCTCAGTACCAAACCTAATCAATTAACTTCCAAAACTACAATACAAGCAGTAAAAGAGCTCATGGAAGAATAAAGCTATAACCAAACTAATTAAAAATACAGAGCCTAACTCCATCACCCTTCCTTTTTTGGGGGGAGGCATCTTCTTATCACAGCTCTCTGCCTTCAGCCATGTCTCATAGCCCCACTCAGAACCAGTGTCTAAAATCTTTACTGCAAGCAGTTTGGGGTAGTGTACTGAGAGGAAGTAAGGCTGCCCCAATATGGTACCATACTGGCAGTTATGAAGGCTTTTGTTTTGAATGCCCCACCCACTTTCCTGTCTAGTTCCCAGAGTGCATTATATATGCACATAGTCTATATTATCATCATTAGTGTCCTCCAATGATTGCTAGTCATCATCTGAAAACTGTTAGCCCTCCCTGATGGGATAGGTGAGATGGCAAAAAAATGCCACTCTATCCTTTCTGGAGAGAGACATATGCTAATTAGTATAAATCTATTCATTCCCCACTAGCCAAGATATTGGAGAAATGTGTACACAAGCAACTTATGCAGTATCTTACACAGAATAACCTACTATCCAACTCCCAGCATGGTTTCATGCCTCACCATAGCACCACCTCAGCCCTCCTTTCCTTTACCAATGCCATTAACCAAAACAGGAACGACAATAGGCTATCCTCTGCCCTCTTTCTTGACCTATCAAAAGCCTTTGATATGGTCAACCATGAACTTTTCATTATTTCTCTAAAGTCAGTTTCCCTTAATGAGCATGCAATCCAGTGGTTCCAGTCCTACCTGACTGGTAGGCAACAGGCAATATTATGGCAGGGCAAACTGTCCAGCCAGCTACCTCTCACACTTGGTGTCCCTCAAGGCTCCATACTGGGTCCACTATTCTTCTCTATTTTCATCAACAACCTTCACACTGCTATCCCTAAAGCTACCTGCATTCAATACGCAGATGATTCCACTCTGATCTGCTCAGCCACCTCCCCATCTGAACTGCAAATCTTAACCCAGGATACATTTAAAAATATTGAAAACTGGCTCACCAACCACTGCCTACTCCTGAAGCCCAATAAAACCAAACTTCTACTTTTCACCCCAACTAGTAGATACACCACACTCTCATTCTCTGTCATGTCCAATAATGGTACCATTATCTCCCCAGATACCCACACCAAGCTTCTAGGGGTTATCATAGATAATAATCTTAAATTTGACCTACAGGTCAACAAAACCGTACAGACTATCAATAAGAAATTTGGATCACTGTATAGAAATAAGACATTTTTAACTCCACTGGCTAGAACTGCAATCGCCCAATCACACCTACTCTCTACTCTTATGTATGCCTCACCTGCACTCTCAAACCTCAATAAATCGGAACTAACTAAGCTCTCCCATAGCTACAACCATATTGCCAGATTCGCCACTGGCTCCACCTATAGAACCCATCATTACCAGAACCTGAAACAACTAGAGTGGCTTGAATTGCCCAGCTTAATTCAATTCAATCAACTCCTAATAGCGCACAAAATTCTATACCACCCTGAGGATACCCCCTCACTTACAAATATTATTAAGCCATATAGCAACTTGAAATCACTATGATCAGCTAACAAACTACTGGTCCAAACCCACAAAGCTAATAACTCTGCTGGTGAATCCCTGTTTGCCAGCTTTGTTGGCAAAACCTGGAATTCACTGCCAAACCATATAACCCTTCAATCCTCCATAAGTCTCTTTAAAAAAATACCTCAAACAACATCTCAAAGCAAACTGGCTTTGTCCACGCACTAACCCTGATTAAATTATAAACTGAAAGCATAAGCTGTAAATATCATAACATGTAATTTACTTAACCAAGCTTTGTTTCCTAACCAAGCTATGTTTCCATTTCTTGATGTCTTTTGCTTAAGATTGTGTCAGATCACGAGAATTTGTGTGTCCATTTCTTGATGTCTTTTCGCTTAAAATCTTGTCAGACCATAGAAATTATGAGTCCCTATGTGGGAACATTACTAAACCTCTGTACAAAATATGCTGTCCTACATTTTCTAGTGTTATCTAACGTCTTATGTAACCTATGTAATATTGTCTGTCTGGAGCTTTTCTCCCCGGGCCTTCGCTGAAAATGGACATGTATCCAGTTGGATTATCCCGGTAAACAAATGTAAAATAAAAATAAATAAAATAAATAAATTAGTAATGTGATTTCCCCTGGAACTGCCTACAGTAAGTTATTAATTAGCATAGCCATTTCTGGTCACTGATTCTAATGAATCCAGTCATATCTGTCAATCTATTCAACTTTACCTAGTTAACCAACTCCATCACTAGACCTAACAAAATCAGTCCCCCAGGATCAACTCTGGACTGGATCCTAGTTACCCATCCAAACAACATCTCAAACTCAGGCATCCTTCCAGACTCTATTAGTGACCACCTGCCTGCTTCCATCCACCGAGCAACCCACTCCTCACCCCACCAGCACCAATACATACATACACATAACCTTACAAACGTCAACCCCACAACTTTCTCTAACACCCTCAAACAAACAAATTGAACGCTCAAAAAACACTTCCTCTAGACAATGCCATCGACTACTTTAACTCAACCTTCCTAAATGTACTCAACTCCCTAGCTCCACCAAGAACAAAAAGAATAAAAACCAACTCCGCCCCATGGTTAACTAAGGAAACCAAAAGACTTATGCAACAAAGAGATAAATGCTGGAAACTTTACCACCACAATAAACAGACTGAAATCCTTCTTAAATATAAGCAACTCCGCAAACTTACTAAAAACATATAATCAAAGGCAAACAATCCCACTATATGAAACTCCAAGCCAACCACTCCAAAAAACCCAAACAATTCTGGAACTCCATTAACTCACTTCTCAACCTAGGTACCAAAAACAACCCCTGCCCTGACACTACTAAATATGATCCAGAAATCGCCTCTCGATTTAACTCCTTCTTTACTAACTCTATAGCTGAACTAACCAAGACCTTCCCAAATAATAACCCTTCCACACAGGTCAGTCACTCTTCCCCAGCCTCTAAACCCAACTCTCCCCCAACCTTTGAACTCAAACCTATCTCTACCTCCTACATAAAAAAAAACTTCTCTGTAAACTAAAACCATGCTCCAATGCCCCAGATAACATCCCATCTCACTTCTTAAAAATTGCTGCAGATGGAATCGCCCTCCCCATTAGCATCCTAATCAATAAATCCATACAGGAATCTTATGTCCCCAAGCTGTGGCATGCAGCCTTTATTCATCCTCTCCACAAAGGTGGCAAAAATAATAATATCTCAAACTTCCGCTCCATAGCCATCCTCTCCCCAGTTTTAAAATTTCTGGAAAAATGCATTCACAACCAACTCATGCCTTACCTAACCAAAAGCCAACTTATCTCTCAAACACAACATGGTTTTCGACTTGGTCATAGCACTATAACTGCTCTTCTCTCATTCCTAGATATAGTCAACCATGCCTGTGACTCTGGAAAAATAGTATCTACAGTTCTACTAGATCTTTCCAAGGCTTTCAATACAGTCTCCCATACTCATCTCCTAAGGCACCTTGATAACCTTAACCTCTCCCACAATACCCTATCCTGGTTCTCAAGTTACCTGTCTGACAGATCTCAAGCTGTAAAATGGAGAAAAGGCACCTCAAACTTCCTTCCCACCCCCACTGGGGTTCTCCAAGGATCCATTCTCGGCCCAATACTGTTTAACATCTTTATCAATGATTTCCACTCTGCCATTCCAAATACCAAAAACATACAATATGCAGATGACTCTACTTTAATCTGTTGTGCCACTAACCTCCCTGAGCTTCAAACAAAGACTCAAACTGCCTTCTTCACTACTGAGAACTGGATGCTTCAAAACCACCTATCTCTAAATGCTAACAAATCCAAAATATTACTATTCTCTCCCTCTAAATCCTCCCCTCTTGATAAAAACTCTTTCCAAATTATCAGCCATAAAAATTCTACCATTGAAGTTGTTCCCTTCACCAAACTACTTAGGGTAACTATAGATGAACACCTAAAATTTTATACCCATATTCACCTAAACATAAAGAAAACACATCAAAAACTTGGCTTGCTATACAGAAACAGCCACTATCTCTCTCCTTCTACAAGACAAACTCTCATCGCTACCTATCTACTTCTCTCACTAATGTATGGCACTCCTCTACTAACCAACTTATCTGCCTCCATCTCTTCCAAAATGGAAAGCTGTTATAATAAAATTTCAAAATTCGCCATCAAAGCCAAATACTCCTCCCATCACTGCTCTATCCTCCACTTAATAAACTGGCTAATACTCTCCAGCTATCTAGACTATCTCCAACTTACTACTGCCCACAGGCTATTATTTAACCCTACTAAATGTTCTGCACTATCCAACATCCTACACCCATGCCCCCCTCACACGCCACTAAGATCTGCTCACCTAAACCTAATTACTGTCCACAAACCAAACCACCCTGCTGTACAGCTTCTCCTGTCTTTTTCCTTAGCCAGAAGATGGAATTCTCTCCCTCGTTCATTAAGAACCACAGAAAACTTTGATAACTTCAAATCTCAACTCCATTCCTACCTCTCCTCCAACTGGAAGTGCAATTGCACCCTCCCCACCTAGCCTGCTATTCTCTCTACTCCAACTTGAATTTCTAAACTCCTCTATTTCTAAACACCTTAGCTCACTCTGGATACTATTTAATCTAACACTGTTATCATGAATGCATGAATGTAAATATTGTAAATAGTCTATTTTCCCTTTTCTCCCCTCCCTTAAATTGGACTTATACTGCCATAGGTTCATAGGTTCATAGGTAGGTACTAGGCTATCGGCCCAAGGGCCTACGCAAGCCTAGCCAACAAGGTTCCCTGGCTTACGCCACCCAAGAAAGTTATTTTCCTGTGCCACTGATGAGCAGAGACACAGAAGTGATCCCCGGGGTGTATTTCCTATTTCCCATCCACTCATCAAGATTTTTCTTGAAGAGTGCTAATGAAGAACTTTGCTTGACATAGATGGGTAGCCTGTTCCAGAGTATGGGAAGTCTCTGGGATAGGAATCTATCCCTCCAACATTTCCTGTTTATTGTGGTGACAAGGTTTAGGTCCCTAGAGCGTGTAGCTCGGAGGGATTGGGATTTCTTTAGGTGTAGCATGTCCAACAGCTCTGGGTTTTACATAGCTTTATATGTTAGGCAGAGATCACCTCTGAGTAGGCGATATGCTATGGAGTAAAGCTGGAGTTTTTTGAGGCGGTCAGTGTAGGGCATTTGTTTGAGTCCAGTAATCCTCTTTGTGAGGTACTTCTGTGGCCTTTCCAGCTGCTGCAGATGTCTTGTGAGGTACATTCCAAAAGGGGCGTTGTACTCTATAATTGGTCTAATGAGTGATGAGTAGAGGGTAACAATGACCTCTTTTTTCCTGGATGAGAACCCTTTTATGATGAGGTGTGCCATATAGAAGGACTTCCTGACTACTGTGGCAATGTGACTATCAAAGGAGAGACTACTATCCAGCTGGGTCCCAAAGTCTCTTATCACGCATTCAGTGTTAAGTAGATTGCTGCCTATGTGGTAGTTCATGGGTGCAGAGTTTTTACCAAAGGGGATGACACTGCACTTTTTGGCATTGAGCTTGAGGCCATGGCTCTGACACCAGGCATCTGTCTCAGAGAGGCCCTTCTGTAGGATGTTCACATCATTTGGAGACTTGACTATGGCTCCTAGTTTGCAGTCATCTGCGAACTTCGTTAGGCAGAGGCCTTCTGTGTTAGCCTGTACTTCAGAGCAGTAGATACCAAACAGGAGCGGTCCCAGGATGGAACCCTGTGGTACTCCACTTGTCACTGGTTTGAGGTCAGATTTGGAGTCTGCAACTTTTACAGTGTGGGTTCGGTCAGTGAGCCAGTTGGCAACCCATCTTGTGACGTAGGGATTTATGCCTAGTTTATTGAGTTTAGCTATAATTCCAGAATGGGGGATGGTGTCGAAAGCCTTGGCGAGGTCAAGATAGGCTGTGTGAACCACTTTACCCTCATCTACGGCTTTGGTGACTGCCTCAAAGAAGTTGATCAGGTTAAGGAGGCATGCCCTGCCTTTCACAAACCTTAACTGGGTGGGATCCAGAGTTTGGGGGTTACCAATGTCTTTTTTTATGAGTTCCATGATGATACGTTTCATGGCTTTGCAGACCAGGCTCGTCAGGCTAATAGGTGTATAGTTCCTGGGATCAGTGGTGGCTCCCCCTTTGTGGAGTGGGATAACTGTTGCTGTGCGCCATTCAGTGGGCACAAAGTCTGATGTGAGGCTATTATTGAACATGGTGCTTAAGTGGGGAGCCAGTTCATTCTGAAGTTCATGTAAAACGCAGCCTGGGATGTTGTCCGTTCCCATGGATGCTGTGTTTTTGGCTTTAGAGAGTGCAGCTTTCATCTGTGTAGTTGTGATTACAGGGACTCTGCATTCTTCCTGTATAGATATGGGCCCTTTAGGGGGTGGGGGTGGGGGGGTAAAGTTAGCACTGAACCTATCTGCCAGGATGTTGGAAATATCAGTTGGTTCTGTAATTTTCGTGCCTTTGTGCTGTAACTCAGAGCAGATCTGGGTGTTGCCATTGAGATTTTTGACATAGCTATAGAATGATTTGTGGTTGTCCTTGGAATTAGTGGCAATTTTATTTTCGTAGCTAGCTTTGGAGGATCTTATAAGGGATCTCAGCATCATAATGGCACTTAAAACTTAATGGTGATGGGGGTGGGGAACCAGTAGCTACCAGGAGTAACATGGCAGATGGAGGAAACACTAGATAACAGGAAGAACTCTTTTATATTTCACATATTATGGGCACTTAACCATAGCAGGGACTGGGGAACCACTAGATACTAGGGAAAACTCTGTGGACATTGCAAGACTCAGATACTATGTAACCACTGAAATACTCATATCATCACATGATTCAGACGCTATGTAACCAATGTAATACATCATGTCTCTGATTTGCAATGTAATTGTATCTTTAAATCTTTTATTTTAATTTGTTGTATCTTAATGTTTACTATGGAATGTGGAGCTTTTCTCCCCAGGCCTCCACAGAAAACGGGCTCCTGAGCCCAGTGGACCTCCCCAGTCATCAAACTGAAATAAAATAAATAAAAATAATAAGTCCATGTTTGTCCATCATGGCATAGATAATTGTTGGCGTATTTAGTGGTCATGTAGAGTTAGAGTGTGTGTGTGTGTGTGTGTGTGTGTGTGTGTGTGTGTGTGTGTGTGTGTGTGTGTGTGTGTGTGTGTGTGTGAATAGATAAGTGTGTCTCTGGTAGGATCTGGTGGGAGGTGGTTATGTGTGTGTGTGTGTGTGTGTGTGTGTGTGTGTGTGTGTGTGTGTGTGTGTGGGGACTGGAGTGGCAGTCATACTTCCACACACACCTAGACTAACAAGCACAGTTTGCAACATTGGGTTGGGGGAAGCAATAGGCACCAATAGACATCAGGGAGAACTTTTAATAATACGCTTTAATGCCACACAGGGTTGCTCGGCATAACTTAAACACAACATGGGTCCAGGGGAACATGAGACACCATGGAATAACTGTGGTTTCCAGTGTCATAATGGCACTTAAAACTTAATGGTGATGGGGGTGGGGAACCAGTAGCTACCAGGAATAACATGGCAGATGGAGGAAACACTAGATAGCAGGAAGAACTCTTTTATATTTCACGTATTATGGGCACTTAACCATAGTAGGGACTGGGGAACCACTAGATACTAGGGAAAACTCTGTGGACATGGGTTAGGGGGAGAACTAGACACCAGGGATACTTTATATAGCATGCCTTAAAGGCACTTCATTTAAAAAAAAAAACAAAATGTGATGTGAAGAACAACTAGACACTAGGGATACTATAAGTCGCACTATAAAGTCGCACTGTAAAGGCACTATAAAGGAATCCAAGCCTTTACTCACTCACCCGCACAGAGGATATTAGTCCTCTTCACTATCACTAGACACCAAAGACATCCTGTATAAAAATAATAAGATTTAATAAACCATTGCCACACACTTGGCACACAAAACCTCTACATTAACCCACTGCACCACTGCACTCACTGCCTTTTACTCCTGGGTCCTTAACATGAGTTCTGGGATTCTATATGAATCATTGGGATTATGTATTAAGTTGCATATTTTAATGTACAGTTATTTTTTCTAAATTTAATTAATATGCTTTTGTTATACACATAATTTTTTCTAGCTTTTTGGTTATTGATTTTCTAGGCAAATGTGTAATACGTAGATTATAGATTTTGCATTAAAGCACCTCAGGTATCCACAGTGATGCCCTTAAAATGACATATACTTATTTACTCTCATTTCCTGTATAAACAGTAACAAATTAACCTAGTATTTTTATCTGTTTTATTAACAGGAGATACATTTTCCATGCCAATGCATTAGTAATCAAAGTGCTTTCATTTATGCTCATGTTACATAAAAATAACACTTATTGATTCCTTTATAACCCACATGTTGGCTATCATCTTAAGTAGTCTGAGACAGGTTACTAAAAGTCTACATTACAGGAACATGCACTCCTCATAAAGTAACCAATGAAACTGGTACTGAGTCATGCTACCTAGCAACAATGATAGGTTAGCAAAACTTTTCTCTCCTACTTTCAATTAAATCATTGCATAAACTCATATTTATATTCTTAATGTACACTTAGCAGTGAAGATGTATGAAGGAGTAAAATAATTTGTTTATGCAGCCAAGTGATTTTCTGAATCATTTGGCAGAGTAAATCTGTAGCTTGAGGCATTTCCTGGGGAGAGCAGATGATTATTTAGCACTAGCCACGCCTTCAGATTGCTTTATTACTCTTTACTATGGCTGGTAGGATTGAGCATCACAGCCCCCATGTCAGAGGGTACAGGGGATAATACCACCCTGCAAAAATGCTTTGGATGTATTACTGAGAGTTTCAACATTTGATGCAATTGATCTGATTCGGCATTTTATTCATCAGTGTTGCAGAACTGACAACCACCAGTCTTGCCATTTTAAAAGGGCTCTGTGGCATTCTTGTAGGTAATTCACATAGTTTACCCATGGTGGTGGTATGCATATAACTGGCCACTCAGGCTTTGATCTCACAATTAAACACAGTCCCCACCATGTGTAAACTATGAATTAGTAACCTGATGCCAACATATAGTGCTTATTTCCACATTTATTTTCAACATGCTTGACCTGTGACTGGTATTTTACAGTCCACTAGTATATTAGTCACTCCTATGCAAACAGTCAAAACTCAGCATTTATTGATGTTGTAAGGAATTCTTCTTGGGGAATTTCTTTAGCTCTTGATTCTCTGCATATTTGGCCACTTTGCCATATTTTCTAACAACAAATGTTCAAAGGGCCATAATGTTGATTGCTGACATGAGTATGTAGGCTTACTAATCAAACTCTGTGGGCATGACTGCAATCTTACAGAACATAGTTGTCAGGCCTCAAACTGACCAACAAATTAAATACACCAACACTAACTCTCCGTTCATGACAAGTCCTCTGTTTATTGCTAGCCAATATTAATGGCAAGTCAATAGGGAATGATTGTTTTTTAGCAAGAACCTTGCAAACTAAAGCTAGTGTTTAGTGCCAACATTACCTGCAATCCCAGTATTGAGGAAGCATATTGCTTGGTCATATCCAAATTCCTCACAATCAGCTGAAATGGTAACCCCTTTCTTTTTTGTAACTTTGAGTGCAATAGTCCTCCATGGAAAAATAATAGTTAGGGGTAGTTGTCATCGTCAATCCAATTTTTCCGACTTTTACATGGGTTTGGGGTGTCACATCAGCATTACTCAATGTGATCAAGTCACTTAGACTGCAAAAAACACATGCCAGAAATATATAACATATCTGGGCTACAAGTCAAAATGAAAGTGACATTTGGAAAGTTAGATGAAACAGAATTGACTTTATGGTTGATATCTTGTGAATAAACAAAAGAATGAATGAATGTAAAGGGGCATTGAGTTTTTAAGGAGATTCTGAACTGAAATAAGTCACTGATACAGAAACGTATACTGAAGCGTGCATTCCAAAAAGGTCAGTATCTACTCTGTTTAAAAATGAAAAAAAAAGGATTCTTGTGTAAGAGTAAGTCTTGCATCCAGTACATGTTGACCTGCTTTTATAAGCTCACATTACCTGCCTCTTTCAGATAGCTTTATTGTAGAAAACCTCAAAGCATGTCACCAAAGTCCCTCAAGAATTAGAATTGTCTTGAGAACTCCTAAGCTGTCATACAGTACATCTGCTGCTGGAACCAAAGCAAAAAAAAAAAAAAAAAAAAAAGGAGGGACAGCAAGTGATGCATTTTATTATCAGTATCAAACAATAATACTTTTAACAGCTTCATATATAAAAGTAACTGGATACTGTTGGGACAAATTATCAGAACAAAGAAAACTACCATGTAAGTGAAGAGTTAAAAAAAAATCAATATTCCCTTCGGAATATATCCTAACAAATTAATTTAAAACTACTGGAAGTAGGACTACAGAAGCAAATGGTTAAAAAACAACATATATTTTAACTTGTGACGAGCTAAAAAGTTGCAGTTTTCTCATCTTTTGTTTAGGGAAATAATTCTGCAGCTATAAGTGAACAAGGTGCTATCTTTTGTTTATGGCAAGGCTCAAAGATAAAGGACAAAAATTTTTCCTGCACTTAGCCATATTGCTTTTGGCCAGCATTCAAAATTCTAATAAAATGCATTTATACTTAAAAGTATTTGGCTCATATTTTTATGAAAGTTTGTTTATATTAGAATTTGTAATAATATTTTCACTTATGCATTAGAGTACAAAAGAAGCTGCCTTAACAGATTTTATTTTCTAAATTGTCTACTGCTACCTTGATTGGTTAGACATTCTGTTGTTTGACTGCTGGAAATGTCATAGGTAAGATTATTGACCATTCCTTTCTTGTGCAAGCTGTGGCAATATGTAAATTAAATGAGGTTTTGTGCAATATGCTGAAGTTTTGGCATTGGGTACAGTTGTGTGAGTGTGTATGAGTTAGGAAAAGAGTTAGGACAAGGGAAATAGATAGATTTACCCCTGGATTCACGAAGCTCCGTGCAAGAATAAGGCTATTCTTGCATGGAGTGGTTCATGTCTGTTTAGGATAGCAGCGTGCCTTGCATATGCATGAAAGCGTGCTGCTATCTAACCTAAATGGACACAAACCAGGAGCGAGTGCAGGGGGCATGTGTCAGCAGTGCCTGCACCTGAAACATGCCCTCTTGGCTCTGAAAGTGCCATACGGCACTTTCTGACACAGATGAGTGTCAATCTATATAATATTAGAGCCTGGATGTAATATTATATAGTAAATGAGTGTCCGCAGACACTGAAATGTAAATAGCTAACATTTCAGTGCCGTGGACACTGAAAAAAAATAAAAAACACAAACACCTAGAAGGCAGCAGCCTTCAAGTGCACCCCCCCCCCCCAAATGTATGCACTCTTTCCCTACATGCATGGAAGCAGTAGGGCAAGAGGAAAGGAATACAAAATAAAAAAATGTAATAATATTTTTTTTCATGAAATAAATCCGAAGTTTAAGCATCGCGCAGCTTGTTTGCGTGGCGTGCTGCTATGCTTAGCCTGGCTGAAATCCTGAAAATGATAGACAAGTGCTGTGATAGAAAATGTCACCAAGCTGCTGTAGTCTAGTGGTACTACCATGGTATAGCATGTAGTACATGCTCAGTTCAAATCTCCCCTCTGCCAAATTATTTAATAAACTTTTAAGGAATTTGAATGATAGATGTCAATCATATGGCTCACATATAGCACAGTAGGGGTGGGAATATATAAAATATAAATGTAAAAAATAATTTATAAATTTAACAAAAAAATAGATTTAAGCAATGCTTTGCTAGTGTAAGCATTGCTTACCTGCTGTCAGCTCTGCTTAGCTGGTGTAAGCATTGTTATTTGAATTTGCATGGAGCTAAGCACAGTGCAGCATATTAAATCTGGCCAATCAAGAAAAGGTGTGGGAAAACTGCTCTATTTAAACCACACAGGCAGGAATACAACCATAACTATTTGGGATTGCACACAGCAGGATCAAAATGTCTGGCATTGGTGAAGGTGTGCACTTCCGAGCGCAACGTTGGAGCATCCAGGAGTCCAGGGTCATGGTTGGGCTCCTAGTTAAAAAACATGACTGCAGGCTGCTGCATGGCCAGTACCAGGGTTCACAGGACAAAGTGGAGGCCTGGGACCAGCTTGCACGTGATCTCACCAGTGCATACCCTGGACTTGTGAGCAGGTACGTCATCACCATAATGACCTAAAGCAGAGGGAGGAGGAATGCACTCTTGGAACAATGGATCCAAGAAGCCCGAGCACAGGATGTCCCACCTGTCTGTAAGTATGCAGTCTTATGTATCTCTAAGTATGGAAAAAGTTAAACTTGTGTCTGTGCAGGTGTGATTAATGTGTGATGTCTCCCCATACAGCTGCTGCGGAGGGGTCCCAGAATGTTGAGGCTCATGTCCAGCGACTGGCCCGGCTGTGTCGGCAGTATGGTGAGTACAGAATACCCCCTACTATTAGCAGTAAGAAATCAAAATTATAGTAATGGTAGTACTGCCTGGATATATAATTGTGTTGTAATAGTCAGGAATAAATGCCTGTGTCAGGCTGCCAGTGTTACAATGGAGTATTCCCAGCTGCTGCATAATACAGATATCAGTAGCAAACAAGGTACAATATGCAGGAGAGGAATATTAGAATATGTATGAGTGTTTCTGAGTGAACCTGCCAAGAAAGTGCCATGTCGGGCTACTGTAACAATTAGAAATGAAAAGCATTCCCCTGTGCAGATCATGCAGGAATAGTAATTTTGGATTTCTGAGTCATACACAGCTATGTATGTCAAAACTAATAAAGGTGATCCCAAACACTGGTGTGTGTGTCATCTCATGTGTACCTGATAAATAGAAATGTGTATGTCCTGTAGAATGCATTAACTGAGGTGAACTCATTTAGCACTGCTTGACTGCATACTTTAGAATGAGCATGTCAAATAACTGGAAAAAAGCAACAGTACATATTCCCATCAGAATGTGTTTTACTTGTTTGTCAGCAGTGTCCTGTGTTAACCTTTCAATTTCAGCCTTATGTAGCTGTGAATGTACTGAAAAATGTTTAAGGCTAACAGGTGCAGACATAACACCTACACTGTGTACTCTGCAATCTAAATTGCAGTATGGAGTTGTAAAACAGTCAAATGTGCAATCCAGCTAATGTGCACATGTTTCACAAACAGTGACACCAATGTCTGTTGTGTATGCATAATTTGTACTGAAAATGGGAAACAAATAATGCAACATATCATAATAAAAGTACTGTGCACAAAAATATGTACTAGATAGATATGTCACAAGCAGCACACAACTCCCCAGTAGCTCACTCTGATAAAGACTAGGAAAGTAGTTAAATTTTGCACACACAGCATGGTTCGAATCCAGGGACCGCCACTAACATCTCAGTCTGGTTCTACAATTGTAAACTGCAATCTGAATAGAAAAAAATAATGTACTGCAACACATACATTTTCGATACAGGGCACACAGGTAAAGAAATCTGAATAGAAATACTAGTATGATGTGTATAAATATGAAAGGTGTACAATTGCTGTGTTGATCAGCCCCAGTCCTACAAATAGATGCAAGCTAGACATCCACACTCTGCAGTCTGGCCCAGACAAGCCCTTCAAGTGTCACGCTGTAATGGATAGTTTCCCCCAGTTGCCAAGAAACCTGCACACAGAGAATGTCACAGTAGATGTATGTGAAAGGCACAACACACACTACATGGCCTGCAACTAATATGTGAATCTGAAATATGTGTAGAAAAGGCAATGTAATGTGCACGTAGTTCATCTGCACAAGCCCACCGGTAGATAAATTGGTACAGAAACAGGTCTGATGTGTATAACTAAAATAAGGGTACAATTGCTGTGTTGATATCTACAGCTATTGGTGAGCTGTAGCAGCCCCATGGCCCAAGTAGAGTGTAAGTGTGATCAGAATGTAGAGTAGTGAATAGTAGTGCACTGACAAATATACTTGACAGCAGTTGTAAATTAAATCTGTTCCCTTCCCCCACCATTCAACTGATCCAACCATCACACTGAAACCAACATGGGTATGTTCCTAAACAAACCTCTACTGTTGGGACCATTGTTCCATTTGGTTTATCATTGTTTAAACTGTGTGCATACTAATATTCCCTGTTGAATAATTATTTTATTGCCTGCCTGACATACCACTAACTGGCATGCTGTTGCAACTCTGAATGCCATTCCATATATGCATGGGTTCTGTTTGCTATGGCACTGTTATAATTGCACTGTTTTGGGTAAACGTGAATATCCATGCATGCTATTTTGACTAATGTTGTAATGTGTTGTGCATGACTAACCAATATTCATTGTTAATTTCCACACCACAGACATATGGGAAGGCAGATCCCAGCAAATCCGCCTCTGCCACCCCACCTGACTGAGGCACTGGGTCCCAGCATGTTTGGGACTCAACCCAGACCTCCCTCATCTGATGGTCCTGCACCACCCTCAGGTGGAACCACTGCAGGGAATGGGGCTTGCCCCCCCTGCAAGTGGGCGCAGTGAGGGCATTGTCACCCGGGACGAGGTCTGTGGCATGGTATACAGTATCCTCCAGATGAAGCTGGATGACTGCCTGCCCCAGGTGGAGTGCAGGCTGTCACAGCTAGAGGGGCAGTTGGCCCCTCCAGCCCAGCCCCCAGCACAGCCACATTCCGGGCTGTGAAGGAGTAGTCATGACTGCCATCGGGTGGGGATATCAGTGCCACTACTACCATCTGGGGGGCTCATGAGCCTCAAGATTCCCAAACACCCTCCGCGTCAATGTGTTTACCCTCCATGTGTCATACACTGCCCCATCTGCTGTCTTGTCTGTCTGCAAATGCAACCTCTCCTACCAAACATCCCTCACCACACTTACCAATAATCCTTCCTTAACATCCCACTCTCACCTTAAAAAAAAGGGCATCTGTCCCACAAATAAAATCACGTCCCATGCATAGCTCTGAATTTCACCCAGAGACATGTACCCAGCACACAGTCTAACCTTACCAATCATCCATATTGTATGATGCCCACACACCTCCCTGTAGGGTGTGAGGCTCCAAATTCTAAATTGCCCACATTGAAAGCAGCTGTTGCTGCCAAAGAAATGCACAGCTATGGTCTTTTCCTACATCTGTCCTGCACATCCCTACTTGTTTCTCCTCTTCTTTGTCCCCCAGCTTGCCCCAATTTCACCACTTTTCTAACTTCCTTTTTTTCTTTTCTTTATTTGAAATTAGTGCTGGTTTAAGCGGCCGTAAGTGGCAATAAGCGGGCGTAAGTGAAGCTAAGCTCACGTAAGCGTTGCTTAGCTCCACTAAAACCTCCGCAAACCAGCTTACAACTGCTTTAAAGTGCTTAATCACTCTGTCTCCAACAGCCCCTGTTCTACCCAGCAACAAAATAAGCAGCCCTTGCAAGTCTCAAACCCAGGACCCTACACACTATTGCCAAAGTGATTTACCACTAAGCCATTTCAGATATAAATAAATCTGATGTTTTCTCAAACCTATCATCCAGCACAGTCATTCAACAGTAAGGGAAATGTATTTATATATGTAGATGTATGTATGTATGTATGTATGTGTGTGTGTGTGTGTGTGTGTGTATATATATATATATATATATATATATATATATATATATATATATATATATATATGTATAAATATATATATATATATATATATATATATATATATATATATATATATATATATATGTCTACATATATATATATATATATATATATATATATATATATACACAAAAAATACATATATGACCAAAGGCACTGTTAATGGGGGTGAAGGGGCCCAAAATACGTACCTCTTCTAATTACTGATATCATCTCCTCCTCCACAGCTGAACAGATCTGCCTTGCTACACAATAACCAACACTTGCAAGTCTCATACCCAGGACCCTACACAACATAGAAACAACAAGTTAACACTAATCCATCTCAGCTGTACGATGTCAGGATTATATCAATAACATATCATGCAGAACAGTCTGTTTACCATAGGGAATGTACAATGTGGAAGCAGTAAACATTCCAATTGTACATACACACACACACACACACACACACACACACACACACACACACACACACACACACATATATATATATATATATATATGTATATACATACATACACATATACATATATTACTACTTACAGATATCTATAAGAAGATATATATTTAGTGGGTGCACAGCATATCAAACAGCCAGTATTCCTACAGTTGCCACCTTTTAAAATGGCCAGTGTTTGATTTTTTCATACAAAAGACAATAATTGAATGAAACATACACCCAAAGAAATGTCAAAGGATATGACACCGCACACAAGTTTGCATACATAGAAATGTTTATTTGTGTATTATTTCAGTTGTATATGCCATTTCATATAGCAGTTAGGTGTTTGAAATACATAATAACTGAGTAATGTAACTCTCAAACAAAACATTTGATACAGTAATCTGAAAGTGTAACATATGTTGTTGTCCAGGCCAAGGCCTTCAAGTAGTACAACAGTAAAGAAGCACTGGCATGGAAGATAAGAATCAATCAACACTAATTAATTACAGATGTAGTTCAGCAGCCTCCAATTACACTCTGTACTCAATGCCTGGGGGGGGGGGGGATAATTAAGTTGTCACAATGAAAATGTATCTGTTACATAACAATGCTAAACTTAAAACATCACTATCACATTGACTACTGTCTGTAAGACAATAAGCACTAGCCCACCTCTGTTCCCATGGTGAAATGTATGAAAATGTATAGCCATATACCTTCTTGTCTCTTACTACTGATATCTCTCACATGTAACAGCCTAGGTTAAAAACGGTGCATACCCCTCCCTCATAGAATGACTTACAAGGGCATATAACAGTGTTACATACACTGATGTCTGGACTGTACAGGGTCACACATGTTTTGTCCTGCTGTAGCCCTCATATATACGGACCCTACACCACAATATGTGTGGGAGTCCACAACATCACTGGAATTATAGTAGGAATGCCAGCACTATATAATGATATGCCACTACTTAACAACCTCTTACTGCATGACATATGGACAAAGCCTTGTATATAGGTAGAGGATAGA